>NC_143133.1:13800000-13951515 GCF_059928025.1 Delphinapterus leucas
TTAGGTGTATTTAGCTGCAACTCCACCTTCAAAAGGAGGCTTGGAGTGAGTCTTTTAACAGCATGAAAACATTATTTTGTGTTGAACTTGATTCTAAATACTGTGGCTCACTGTTTGTAATTTAATAATTAATCTGGCTTTGAGTTCCTCTGCTACCAAAACATTTTGAAGGTAGGTCTCCACAGCTGAAATGGACCATTCAGACAGCTAGGTCGAGAGATAAAACACTGCGTACAAATTCAGAGCTGGGTGAATTAATTTTCCAGGTCTAGCTGGCTCTTGAATACATACATTTGCTTAAGAAAATTCCCCAGCATCTGGCTCTTTTTCTTTCTGTGTAAGGACAAGCACAGGGAGAGGAAAGTACGCCATCTGTCCTGAATGTAACTAATTCATTCCTCTTAATGCTAGGTGGAAACCACAATTTTACAAGTCAGAGAAGAAAACTTTAGAAATAATCAATGAAGTAACCTTAAATATACCTTTGTGTGATACCAGACAAGGTGTTCACTTTCAACTTCAAGTTTTTCTTACTCCTAAATATAATACCTTCAGTTTGAATGTAATATGCTAGTGTAGGCTTGAAAGAAAATGTAAGACCTGCGTTTCCGTGGAGGAAGTCACTCTTGAAATGGATTTTGAGAGATGGATAAGATTTCACCAGGTAAAGTCTGGAATGGAAAATCATTCCAGGAAAAGAAGAATCTGGAGGCTTAAAAGTAAATAAATAAAAAGTAATTTCTGATAGTTATGTCAGAATGTCTCTTCTGAAGCAAAAGTGAGTTACCACAAATGACTCTGCTCAAATAGCTATTTATTCCCTCTCCTGTAATCTCCCTTACCATCCTCCCGCCGCTATCCTCTCCCTGCTGCTCCATATAGCAAGCGTACCACATCAAACTGGAAAACTGTGACTCCAAGATAGGAAGCCCAGCTTGACAGGAGCAAAGCTGAATAGCTCTCTAAATCCAGACTCAAAAGCTCTGCCATTGAGTCTTAATGTCATTTAATGATAAATGATCCTTTCCCCACAATTTGCCACTGTTGTTAAACAGTGGTCTTAACAGGGCTCTCCCACCTGCACTCTACCTTTGTAATTAGTACATCTGGTCTCTGTGCATATATTTCATGGGTGACTCACATATAAGCTAAGTGATAGGTAACCAAACTACAAGGCTATAAATACATCAAGTGTTGCCTGGGAAAAAAGCCTGAGTGGTTTATGAAGTCAGCAATATTCTGATAACTGATCCTTACAACAGAGCTTAGTTTTCTTTCCCTCCCCGCTCCTCCCCACTTAAGTAATTTGATATTATGTATGTCTCTAAGCATAAATCACAAGTGAATTATTGGAAAAAGGTAACTTGGGCCTGAAAGATTTTAATTATAGCAACATTTTTTATTCATGAGAAGTCTCAGCTGGACCATCTCCAAATAGTCTGCATCTACCCAGAACATTTGGAAACAGGCAAGAACTTGTGGTATATAAAGCAAATCTGGCCATGCACCAATTGACTTCTTCCCTTGGTATCATCATTTTGTTTTTTCTGTCCAAGTGGTTGTTACCTACTGAATCCTAGAAAGAAATCCATTGGGTAGGATTTCCCAAAGTGTGGAATTCCAGGTTTCATAAGTCAAAAGGACCAAAATTGGCAGGAGATATCATAACAATGAAGACAACCAACACTGAATAGAAATCTACAGTTAATACTTTGCCAGTTCTATGCTCTCTGCATACCAATATCAGAGCTATTTTTATTTAAAATTTAAAAATTGTCCTTCTCCTGCCTAAAAATCTTCTGTTAGCATGAAGACTAAGCATTTAATCTGAACTCCTCTTATATAGTTCTATGTCATGATGTAGTTCTGACTCCTTATTGAAAGAAAGAATGATGTTTTACCCATCTTTGTACCCCAAGCACCTATTGCAGAGCCTAACATAAAATTGGTGCTTATCAAATGTTTGTGCTGAACTATAAACTAAACCTAATTAAACAAGTCTTGAATCCATGTGGGGTGTGTGTATGTGTGTGTGTGTGTGTGTGTGTCTGTATTATCTGCCTAAAGCTTTTGTGAGTTTCCTGCTGTTCACAGCTTAAAATCTAACCTCCTCAATGTGACATAGGGGACTTAGCTCAATCTGACTCCAATCTTCCCTTCTGGCATAATCCCCTGCCACTCCACCTCAGCACAATATCTGTGTTCAGCTTCTCTGATGTCAGGGCAAAGATTTGCTCTCCTCCTAGGCACATTGCCTGGACATTTTTGGAATGATGATCTCACCTAATGGAAGTTGAGTCTTGAGACATTCTCATAAAGGTCAGAAGCAAAGACAAGAGTGGGTCGTGTATTGAGTACATGGAACAAAAGCTAGAAAACAAAGACACTGTAAAAGAATGAGAGAAGAAATTCAGGCTTAAATATTTTTTTTCTAAAAACTAGACCATGACTATAGGTAATGTTTACCTATTCATGGGAAAAGGGGAAGAAGGATGGATTTTGTTCTGGGAGTTAAAGAGTTAGAGAGTCAGTCCCAAGTTTACTGTAACAGCTGAAGCAGAATGAGTTTTACAAATATATGCATAGTCCCCCATGCAGTATGTCACGAAGTAAGCTATTTTGTTGATTATGATGAGTCAGCACAAAGTCAACAGGTTTTTCCCATTCGCCATGTTTGCTTTCGCCATTGTCACAAAGAGCTCAATCTCAGTTGAGCCCATAATCAGACAGGACAAGAACCGTGGAGAGGATCTGTGTTGCTTCAGTCAACAGCAGCCTTCCTACCTGGAGCAGGCTCTCTGCACACCCAGATCCCCACACTGCTGGAACTGGCTCAGATTACCACATGGGTCCGAAAGTGTTGCTCAACCAGTAGGAGCCAGGGCTGCAGGACCCCTGGCACACTTACAGACAGATGAGATGCTGAGAACTTCCTAACTTCCTCAGGATGCTCTCACTTCCTGAGATTGAACGAGATCATCAGAAGTCAGTATTTGCAGAGAGCTGTACAGGTGACTCTTCAGGTCTTACCATAGCAACCTCACCAAAGAAACAGAAGTCTAAAATGGCGAAATGTTTTACGGGTAACAAGTGGCAAATTAGCAGGAAAAAGGCATTTCCCTCAGCCAGTTTCATGCTTCATCCTCAGAACCATCTTGTCTCTCCTTTTAAACTTGTCCTGGGTCTGTGGATTAAAAAATTTTCTCGGAAACATGGAATAGTGCACTTCCTAATTGAAGAACTGTCTCCATTTCTCTGGATTGCCCTCTCTCAAATCTTTTCTTGTGCAAGTTATAATGAACCTTTCTTTGTAACTAAGTAGGATAAGCCCAATGAGATTAGCTGTCCCAAGGGAATTGTCTCTGCTTATAACAGAGACCCTCCTGTAGAACAGCAATTCTCTCCTACAGGGGAAATGGAATCAAGACCAAAAGAAGAGCTAGATGCAAAACCAAGTCCAGATTTCTTCTGAGGAGAATTGCATTTCTTCCTCTAGCTGCATCCAAGAATTACAGGGGTGTGGAGGGGAAGGGCATAAATCTATCCATAGAATCAGAATTTTTTAGCTAAATGAAGAAACTGAGGCCCAGAGAGGTGACTGACTTGCCTGAGATAACACAGCAAGGCTCTAAGTGGAACTCAGAGTCCTATCACCTGATTTATTGCAAGAGGGAGGCAGAACAGAGTGTAGTCTCTGAAGCCAGACTCCTGGTCTGAATTCTGGTTCTGTGGTTGACCAGCTGTGTGACCTTGGATAGGTTTCTTAAAGTCTATACTCTGTTTCCACATCTGTATAAGATGGGTGATTAATCCTTCCATGGAGGTTTTGTAAGGTATAAATGAGTGAGTATATGATCAGTGTGTAGAATGACAACTATTGGGATTTAGAAAGCAATTATCGTTAGTCTCATTTTAGCTGAGGATCCTTTCCAAACTTATCAAACAGCAAACCAAAAAACTGACTGTGGGAGGGGGGAAAACACCACAGAGCTGGGAAACAAGTTCTTCATATAAAGCCCTTGCCATTCCAGTCTCCTTCATACCTCGCGATCCTTTAAGGCAAGCAAGCTACAGTATCGTTCCGTGTCTAGTTCCTTTGCCAACTAGAGCTAAACACTTCTTTTTTTAACTTTTTAAAATTATGATCCTAGGATGCATCCTCTCAGTGACAGCATTACTGGTCATGCCAGTCTGTACAAAATTATCTTTTACCCAGTATGGCGTGGAATCATCAAATGAAGTCGTAGAGTTCCTCTCCCTCATGTCACCAAGCCTGTCCACCTCAGGGTGTGACAAAACTTGAGTTCAGTTGAACGCCCTGATCTTATTTTGGGCTAGGAAAGGAAACAGGGAGCCACTCCATGAGTGACTGCAAACAAATGAGGGTAAGTCACCCTCCCCTCATTGCATTAGGAGCCCGGAAAAGACACAGCATGCACAAACAAGGTCCTAGAAAGAGAGACAGCAAATTCCTGCAGTGACCTCAGGAAGGAAGTGTCTGGGTATTTCTAACATTGTGCATTAGGGAGTTGGGGTGGTACTGATAGGAATTTGAGAAATGCTAAAGAGTAACGGAAAGAAATAGCAGGAGATGAGGAGGCAAAATGAACAAAATGCCAGATACGCCCAGGTGCCAAGGAGGAAGACGTGAGGAGGTGAGGTGTGAGGAGAAGTCTGTCACAGTGGCCAGTAATCCACGAGGGCCAAATGTTTGGCTTGAATAACTCAGAATCTGTTCCCTGCCTGCAGCAGGGCTTGGCAGTGAGTCAGCAAATCCAGCAACAGAATTTCTTTTTCAGGAGCCATAGACATTCCATTTACATACACACACACACATGCACACATACACACACACGTGCACAGACACTGTCTCTTGTAGATATGCCCTTTATCAGCAAGGAGAAAAATATATGGCATTTCTTATTAGGTTTCTAAAACCATGTATATCTTCGAAGACTATCAGGACCCATTTGCCAAGAAATCAAAAGATTTATTTAAGCATCATTTTGAATATTCTACTAAGAATATGCCACATGTCTTATGGCAATTTCTTCGAACTCCTCCTTTTGTAAAAAGCAAAACAGAAACACAAGGGCATAACCAAAATGTTAACAGCGGCTATATCTGAGTTATAAGATTATAAGTTAATTTTTATTTTCCTTTTCTTTGTTGTTTATTTGTATTTTCTAATTTGTCGTCGATAAAATTGTATTATTTTTCTATTATTTAAAATATATGTCAAAGGTAACGAGAGAGTGAGCAAAAGCAAAAAATTTCCAATGAGCAGCCTTGCTGTACTATGGAGATCCCTCAAATGACACCTCATTGAACCAGCAAGTATCCACTACAGTACCCTCTAGAAAGGGCAAGACCACCAGGGAAGGGCAAAGGGAATTCAGAATACAGGGCAATCGCAGAGCTGATTTCACGGTCTTACAGGAATGCTGAAGCCTGTGTGGTGACTGTGCAAGATACACTTTAATACATTGACGAAGCTCAGCAGGACATTGGTAAACACCAGGCACTTGAGCAGCAGAAGCCCCCAAACTATTGCTGGTCCCAAGTAAGCCCTCTGCAACTCAGTTGGAATTTTCCCTCTGCAAAGGTACTTGCAGCTTTCACATCACACATGAGTTTACGTGCTAATTAATTGGGTGTGGATAGAGGAGAAGTCCATGTAACTGACGCAAGAGCTGTCTGATAATATCAAAGGCCATTTGGTTCTAGGTGTCAAGCAGACTACAAAACAGCTGTGTGCTCCAAAATCTCTTCTGCTTCATTAATGGTAAAATATACTTAACAGGACCATTGGAGAGGCTCACTTGGGTTTCAAGTAACATCTTCCTCACCTCCAGCTGATGCCCCTAATATTAAGGAAACCACAACACCAGAAGCCCTGACACTTCCTTTAAAAGTACAATTGTTGCCCAACAAACCTTGCCAGGGTTGGCTCTGACTACTGGCTTTCAATTCAGAATCATCAGTTCCCACAAACTACAAGTATTTTACATAGACCAGAGATCACACCAGCCTCAGTTGCCACGTCACAGAATCTTTAGTGGGCCAGAGGTGACAGGCAACATCGTGTTGTCCAGTCACTTCAACAGACATGCCCTGAGCACAAGGCAGCTGGGGGTAAGCAGAAGAAGCAGGGATTCAGGCAGAAGTACTGATCCCGAAGGAAGGAATGGGGGTTAGGGTGGGAGACCACAGTCCAATGAACAGTATTTGAAATGAAAAAGGCACATTTGGGCTCCCATCAGGTGTCATATCTCAGGTATCAGGTGTCATGAACAGAGAGGAGACAACAGCTGGGCATGGGTAGAGGTTTACCCATGATCAAACCTGTAGCTGGATCTCTATCTGAATCACCTACCTAGTATTCAAGTTTATCTAAGCCCTTAATTATCTCCACAGAGTTTATCGTTAAAATCCTGAATCCCAGTCCTGAAGTAGAGGCCCCGCCTGCAGCCAGCAGCCCTCTTATTATGCTGCATGCCAGCTTTTCCCCTGCCTCTCAGCATTTCTCACAGACTCCCATATTATGGCACCATTACATATGGCAACAGGGTGAAGAAGAGGCATCTACACCTGTGACTGAGCCCCAAATACCAGCTGTGCGACCTTGGGCAAGTTACTTTTATAAACTTCAGTTTTCTTATCCATAAAATGGGAACCACAAGAGTTTCTTCATCCTAGGATGTTGTGTGGATTAAATGAGATAATGAATGCAAAACAGAGTACCAGTCACATGGTAAGTGCTCAATAAATTTTAGGGATGATGAGGAAAAAGGATGAGGAAAACAGGATGATAGATGGATCTTTTTAAATGGCCACATGCCTGGGATTCAGCCATACTTCAGTGGTTCTCAATCTGGGGTTATTTTGCCTGCAGGGGACACTTGGCAACGTCTAGAGACTTTATTGGTTGCATTAACTGGGAGCAAAGGGGAGGCATGGGGCGTGCTGCTGACATCTAGTGGGTAGAAGCCAGGGGTGGTGCTAATCGTCTTAAAATGCACAGCACAGTTCTCCCTGCAACAGAGAATTATCTGGTTCAAAATGTCAATAATGCCAAGGTTGAGAAATGCTGCCTGCCAGTACAAGCATCTCCCGACTTCCGTCAGCCCCTTCTGTCACTGTGTCCCTAGCTGGTGTCTGTGGCTGATCTCTCAGACCTGACCCATCCCACGGGCTCCTGAGCTCCTATTCCATGGGATTTTTTGTCAAATGGCCACCAGGCTTCATTGGCCTGAGCTGAGACCATAACAGCAGGGATGGGGAGAATGACCAGGCCTTCCCTCTGACCAGCAACAGGCGAGAAACTGCTTCCTGCAGGGCCGTGGCAGAGAGCCACATGAAAACAAGCTCAGCAGCTAGTAGAGCGTTCCACCCAAACTGGCTCCTCACCAGGCCCAGACCATGAGTCACCACCACATGCTACCGCCTCTTGCCGTGACCTTTCTTTATCCCTTCATTAGCTGTAAATCTTCAGGAGCAAAACAGCAGAGAACAGACTGGGAAGGCCCTGGCAGAATATTGTACCTGGCAAATGCCCAAATCAAAATTCAGAATTAAGTACCCAGGCGCTGAATGAACGCCAATCCTGGCGAACCAAGGCTCCCGGGAGCCATCCCTATGCACCAGAGAAGTGGACAAATGGAACCCTCTCTCGACATAATTTAAATCGTGTGGCAGCACTGGAGCATCCTCTGCAGGAGAAGGAACAGATGTGTTTAGCAATACCCAGATGGCTGGGGACAAATTGAAGGACCTGTGTAATGTTTGCCCATACTTCATGTTTGCACCAAACCACATTGCACCCCTAAAGAAATCTTCCTTGTGTCCCTGACTCCTCTTGTGTCAAATGCAATTAATACTGTCATCCATGCAGTGTTGTGAGAAACAATTAACAAATAACATAGGTTACTAAATAGTGCTTTGGATCAAAATAAAGCAGAACTGGATTTTTTTGTTTCTGCCTTTCCAAAAGCAAACCATCATGCTGGGGAAAATCTCAATGGACAGGGCGGCTGCCTTCTGCAGGGGAGTTTACTCTGCCCAGTCTCACTAGAGTCATCTTTCTCAAAGTCTAGTCTAACCACCTGCATCAGAAGCACCTAGAGAAACAAAATAAGCTGATTCCCAGGCAACATTGACAACCTACTGAATTTCTGTGGGTGAGACTTTAGAAGATGTCCTTTAAACAAGTTCCATACTTGAGTTTTACACCCACTACAGTTTGAGAATTTTGTAAGAGTGAATAAACCCCAGGACAGCACAGCCACCATCACTATTTCCAGGAGTAAGAAGGAAGACTGGGTCCTTTACCTTCTTTTCTCTGCTGATGTCACCCCACCTTATGCAAGTGGGATTCCTGGATGAGACAGGGACACATCCAGAATGATTCATCTGAACTAAAGTGTCCACACTCACACTTGTAATACTGACAGCAACAAATTGCCCTTTGCCCTTCGGAGCTTTGTCATTTCTCTCAGCATTCTTGAAGTTTAAAAGGGCTGAATGTTTCCCCTTTGCTGTCGGATGCCTGCTGCCCTGAGCAAATCCCCATCTCCAATCACTCGTTACCAGGGAACTAATCATAAAAAACCTGACCCACAATCAATCAATCCCTCCTCTCCTCCCCCTCGACAACTGTTGTGAATATTTGGTACGTGTCCCAAACATTCATATTCATTGTCCTTACAACAGTATTGTGAGAAATTATCTCCATGGTACAGATAAGGGAACCAAACCACTAAAAGGCTACATAAATAATAGAACTGGCATTTGACTAGGCTGTCTGACTCCAACCCCAATGCTCTTAAGAACTCAAATTGAACAAACTCAATGCTCTAAGCCACTCTGCCTCCTACCGTCCCTAGGAAATTATAACTCTAAGTAGCTAGCAATTGAGTATAGTGTTTAGAGTTCAAAATCTCCTAACCATCCCATTAGCAAGCACGTATGTGCAGACCAACCAAAGTGGAATTATTTGATGACCACTAGACCATTCGGTTTCATCCATTATAGGTAACTTCATGAGCTTCTGAGCTAATAACAACAGCTAACATTTGTTAAGCCCTTGTTGCTGCAGAGAACTGTTCTAAGTGCTTTAAGTACTCTAACTCGATAAATCCTCCCAACAACCCTCCTCTGAGGTTGGTACTATCACTGTTCTCTCTTCACAGCTGTTAAATTGCAGCACTGACACGTTTAGTAAGGGGTCTAAGGTCACTCAGTGAGTAAATGGCTAGGCTGGGAAATATACCCAGATAATAAGGCTCCAGAACTAATATCTTAACTAACCTACTTTACTGCATATTCCAGTATTAACACAATGAGAGCCACATCCATGCAGACAATGGGGGTGGTGGTTGGTGGGGGGGGAGAACCCGCTTTTCCTAAAGATCTTTCTAGCACCCTAGAGAATTCATATTGTTTTGAACTGGTCTCTGAAATGCTATAGAAAAAGGAGACCCATAAAATGCCGTGCAACCTCGAAGATGAAAGCTCTAAAATAGTGTAGGATAAATAAAGTCCCAGAAAGAGATCAGGTCTGCAGTGTGCTTTCAGGTAAGGGCAGGGGGAAGCTTTGTTATGATTATTACAATCTAATTTAAAGCTAAAGCCAGGCTGGAGAAAAAAAAAAAAAAATGAAAATAAACTCTCTCCTAAAGCCTGGTTGTGGTCTCCAACTGTTTTAGTCACTAAAACCCCGTATTTAATGGTCACTTTTTTAACAAACACTAAAGAAATATAAAGCTCTAAATCAGAACTTATTTCTAAAGAATGGAAAGAAATGTGTTGCAGTGCTAAGGAAGGCCACAGAGAGAGAGGGCCACCGTGCTGCCCTTCCTGGTGTTGATTCTGAAGCAAGCACCAAGACCTCCAGTTTCAAGCTGGGATCCAACAACCTTACTCCTGCTTGAAGGGAATCCCCACTGTATGTGCTGAGGCCACATGGTTCCCAACATCACCGGAAACAGCAACTTCTGTCCATTTGGCCCCAGCCTGGAGCTCCACGTTCACACTTCCGAATGGCCATCTTTCCCAGTCAGCATATATTTTACAAGGTGTTACTGCCAAAGGAAGTAAATACTGGGTGGCCCAAGTGAAAGTCTCCCATAATCCTCATTAACAAAGTCCCAGAGCATTTATCTGCTAAGCCCCAAGGATGTGGTTTGTCTCTGACTATGTATGACATATTTTAAATTCTTTAGCTCAGAAGAACATTCCAGGGATTCTACTCCGGTCTATCACTAACTGCAAAACCAAAAGATCAAATGCTAAGACCATATTTGGCCAGACAATGTTTTCTAATATTAATAAAGTATTAACTAAAATCAGGTAAATATAATCCCAGCAAACGAGCAAATACCTCCTTATCCTTACATCCCAACTCTGGTGTTCCCTCCTCTCTGATTCTCTCAAGTTAGTCTCTCCCTCTCCTGGGTTCCCAAGACATTCTGTTTATACCTCAATTGTGGCACTGAACACCTTGTTTCTGATTATCCTTCTTACATCGGTCTCCCTAGCTATACTATAGCCCCTGGAGAGTAGGAGCCAGTGCCCTATCATCATTAATGTTCTCAGCACTTAGAACAATTGGCAAGTTGGCATTCAATAAATATTAATTGAAGAAAAGAATGCGAGGGGAAAAAACATCAGTTCAATTCAAAATGATCATATTAATTAATTAACCCCATGGTACTGCGTCAATATTTCTGTGGCTCAATTTTCTGACTTGGCCTAGCTCTCGCTCTGGTTCTCTTCTACTGTGATCTTACGTCAGAGTCTGGATTAGGTACCCTGAAGTTGGCGTAACAGATACATAAGCATATAGGTTTACAGTAAATTGACATACTATTTACTGGATTTATCAGCACAGGAAAATAGTGTATGGATGCCTCCATTTTCCATTAGCAAATTGGGTACAATGAATCTAAGACCGTGTCCTTTCTGCTTACTCCACGGAGAGGGAGGCAAGCCCACAGTCCACAGGAAACCAAGAATAGGACAGATCATTTGCCCCCTGTCATTATCCCCTTACTCTGCACCAATACCTTCCATTCCATTCAACATAAGGGCATCATGACTCTACACCCAAGTTCCAGATGTCATAAAGTCCCTTATCATGAGGCAAGGGAAGCCTTGATAAAGGCAGGACCAGAAGAACCAAGTCCTGACCTTTGCCCCAACATGCCTGAGTATATTCCTGAGCTACAGCTACATTCCAAAGTTCTCTCCTCTTCTACCACACATTAATCACCCTTTATTTCCTAGATGACAGAGGAGATTTATCAACCTGTAAGAATTCCCCAACCCACCTGCAAGCAGAAGAATTGTCTTTGTCAGCCTAGTTCATAAATCTTTTATGATATAGAATCAGAGAATGAGTAGCGGGAAAGAAGTCCAGAGAGGCATGAGAAAAAAGGGAAACTCCAATCAGAGAGGCTTGGTCAGTCTACATGATAAAGAGCTGGGAGGTGGGTGTTAGAGGGAGCAAATCTAGTTGTAAGTGGATATGTTGAGAGGTAGCAAGTGAAAGAGAATTGGAAAGGAAAAGAAGCAAGATTTTATGATATGTGGCTGACAGATAAGAGCAAGTTCCCTTTCATGTCCTTTGAAAGACCTAAGTAAAGATTGAAATCACTTTTAAATTACTTTTGGTCTAGGCTGGGCTTACTTATAGGGAATTCCATGCAGAGATTGGACCATTTGGGCTCTCAGCTTGCTTTAGAGTTATACCTACTCCTACCTAATGCAGTAACATCTTTCCAGTTTGGGAAACTTGTCTATGGTAAAAATCACTTTTCCATGCCCTTTCTAATATATTCCACAAGGGACCAACTTGGATCCACAAAGGATAATTAGACTGTTTACAAGGATATATAAAACTAACTTTTATGTTAGGTACCTACTATTGGCCAGGCACTGTGAAAACTGCTTTAAATGTGTTTGCTTCTTTATTTAGTGACGATGTTTTTTTATCCTGTCTCATTTCAGAAAGGCTAAAAAAGCAGCTTAAAGGAGTACTTAAAACACAATAACAGGAGAGGCCTTCAGGATACTGGAGGAGTAAGACGTGGAGATCACGTTCTTCCCCACAAATACATCAGAAATACATCTACATGTGGAACAACTCCTTCAGAACACCTACTGAATGCTGGCAGAAGACCTCGGACTTCCCAAAAAGCAAGAAACTCCCCACGTACCTGGGTAAGGCAAAAGAAAAAAGAAAAGACAGAGACAAAAGTATAGGGACGGGACCTGCACCTCTGGGAGGGTGCTGTGAAAGAGGAAAAGTTTCCACACACTAGGAAGCCCCTTCACTGTTAGAGACGGGGTGTGGGAGCGGGGGAAGCTTGGGAGCCACGGAGGAGAGTGCAGCAGCAGGGGTGCGGAGGGCAAAGCGGAGAGACTCCCGCACAGAGGATCGGTGCCGACCGGCACTCACCAGCCTGAGAGTCTTGTCTGCGTGACCGCCAGGGCAGGCGGGGCTGGGGGCTGAGGCTCGGGCTTCAGCCGGATCCCAGGGAGAGGACTGGGGTTGGCAGCATGAACACAGCCTGCAGGGGGTTAGTGCACCACAGCTAGCCGGGAGGGAGGCCGGGAAAAATTCTGGACCTGCCCAAGAGGCAAGAGACCATTGTTTCAGGTGCATGAGGAGAGGGGATTCAGAACACGCCCTAAATGAGCTCCAGAGACGGGCGCGAGCTGCAGCTATCAGCGTGGACACCAAAGACGGGCATGAAACACTAAAGCTGCTGCTGCCGCCACCAAGAAGCCTATGTGCGAGCACAGGTCACTCTCCATACCTCCCTTCCGGGGAGGCTGTGCAGCCCGCCACTGCCAGGGTCCCGTGATCCAGGGATAACCTCCCCGGGAGAACACACGGCGCGCCTCAGGCTGTTGCAAACGTCAGGCCGACCTCTGCCGCCACAGACTCGCTCCGCATCCGTACCCCTCCCTCCCCCGGGCCTGAGTGAGCCAGAGCCGCCAAATCAGCTGCTCCTTTAACCCCGTCCTGTCTGAGCGAAGAACAGACACCCTCAGGCAACCTACACGCAGAGGGGGGGCCACATCCAAAGCTGAACCCCGGGAGCTGTGCAAACACAGTAGAGAAAGGGAAATCTCTCCCAGCAGCCTCAGGAGCAGCGGATTAAAGCTCCACAATCAACTTGATGTACCCTGCACCTGTGGAACACCTGAATAGACAATGAATCATCCCAAAATTGAGGTGGTGGACTTTGGGAGCAACTGTAGACTTGGGGTTTGCTTTCTGCAACTAATTTGTTTCTGGTTTTATGTTTTTCTTAGTTTAGTATTTAGAGTTTATTATCATTGGAGATTTGTTTATTGATTTGGTTGCTCTCTTCCTTTTTTTTTAATATATATATTTTTTCCTTTTTCTCTTTTTGTAAGTGTGTATGGGTATGATTCTTTGTGTGATTTTGTCTGTATAGCTTTGCTTTTACCATTTGTCCTAGAGTTCTGTTTTTGTTTTGTTTTGTTTTGTTTTGTTTTTTTAGTATAGTTTTCAGCACTTGTTATCATTGGTGGATTTGTTTTTTGGTTTGGTTGCTCTCTTTTTTCTTTTTTATTACTTTTTAATTTGTAAAAAAATAATTTTTTATTTTAAGAACTTTATTTTGTTTTCTTTTTTCTTTCTTTTTTTCTCCCTTTTCTTCTGAGCTGTGTGGCTGACAGGGTCTTGGTGCTCCGGCCGGGTGTCAGGCCTGTGACTCTGAGGTGGGAAAGCCGAGTTCAGGACATTGGTCCACCAGAGACCTCCCAACTCCAAATAATATCAAATGGCGAGAGCTCTCCCAGAGATCTCCATCTCAACGCTAAGACCCAGCTCCACTCAACGACCAGCAAGCTACAGTGTGGGACACCCTATGCCAAACAACTAGCAAGACAGGAACACAACCCCACCCATTAGCAGAGAGGCTGCCTAAAATCATAATAAGGTCACAGACATCCCAAAACACACTACCAGATGTGGTCCTGCCCACCAGAAAGACAAGATCCAGCCTCATCCACCAGAACACAGGCACTAGTCACCTCCACCAGGAAGCCTACACAACCCACTGAACCAACCTTACCCACTGGGGCAGACACCAAAAACAACTGGAACTACAAACCTGCAGTCTGTGAAAAGGAGACCCCAAACACAGTCAGTTAAGCAAAATGAGAAGACAGAGAAACACACAGCAGATGAAGGAGCAAGGTTAAAACCCACCAGACCAAACAAATGAAGACAAAATAGGCAGTCTACAGAAAAAGAATTCAGAGTAATGATAGTAAGGATGATCCAAAATCTTGGAAATACAATGGAGAAAATACAGGAGATGTTTAACAAGGACCTAGAAAAACTAAAGAGCAAACAAACAATGACAAACAACACAATAAATGAAATTTAAAATTCTCTACAAGGAATCAATAGCAAAATAACTGAGACAGAAGAATAGATAAGTGACCTGGAAGATAAAATAGTGGAAATAACTACCACAGAGCAGAATAAAGAAAAAGAAATGAAAAGAATTGAGGACAGTCTCAGAGACCTCTGGGACAACAAAGAACGCACCAACATTTGAATTATAGGAGTCCCAGAAGAAGAAGAGAAAAAGAAAGGAACTGAGGAAATATCTGAAGAGATTATAGTTGAAAACTTCCATAATATGGGAAAGGAAATAGTCAAGTTCAGGAAGCACAGAGAGTCCCATACAGGATAAATCCAAGGAGAAACACGTCAAGACACGTATTAATCAAACTATCAAAAACTAAATACAAAGAAAAAATATTAAAGGCAGAAACGGAAAAACAACAAATAACGTACAAGGGAATCCCCATAAGGTTAACAGCTGATCTTTCAGCAGAAACTCTGCAAGCCAGAAGGCAGTGGCAGGACATATTTAAAGTGATGAAAGGGGAAAACCTAAAACCAAGATTCCTGTACCCAGCAAGGATCTCATTCAGATTCAACAGAGACATTAAAACCTTTACAGACAAGCAAAAGCTAAAAGCATTCAGCACCACTAAACCAGCTTTACAACAAATGCTAAAGGAACTTCTCTATGCAGGAAACACAAAAGAAGGAAAAGACCTACAATAACAAACCCAAAACAATTAAGAAAATGGTAATAGGAACATACATATCGATAACTACCTTAAGTGTAAATGGATTAAATGCTCCAACCAAAAGACACAGACTGCCTGAATGGATACAAAAACAAGACCTGTATATATGCTGTCTACAAGGGACCTACTTCAGACCTAGGGACACATACAGACTGAAAGTGAGGGGAAGGAAAAAGATATTCCATGCAAATGGAAATCAAAAGAAAGCTGGAGTAGCAATTCTCATATCAGACAAAATAGACTTTAAAGTAAAGACTATAACAAGACACAAAGAAGGACTCTGCATCATGATCAAGAGATCAATCCAAGTAGAAGATATAACAGTTGTAAATACTTATGCACCCAACATAGGAGCACCTCAATACATAAGGCAAATGCTGACAGCCATAAAAGGGGAAACCGACAGTAACACAACAATAGGAGGGGACTTTAACACCCCACTTTCACCAATGGACACATCAACCAAAATGAAAATAAATAAGGAAACACAAGTTTTAAATAATACATTAAACAAGATGGACTTAATTTATATTTATAGGACATTCCATCCAAAAGCAACAGAATACACTTTCTTCTCAAGTGCTCATGGAACATTCTCCAGGATAGATCACATCTTCAGTCACAAATCAAGCCTTGGTAAATTTCAGAAAATGAAATCTTATCAAGTATCTTTTCTGACCACAACACTATGAGACTAGATATCAGTTACAGGAAAATATCTGTAAAAAATACAAACACATGGGCTTCCCTGGTAGGGCAGTGGTTGAGAGTCCACCTGCCTATGCAGGGGACAGGGGTTCATGCCCCGGTCTGGGAAGATCCCACATGCCGCGGAGTGGCTAGGCCCGTGAGCCATGGCCACTGAGCCTGTGCGTCCAGAGCCTGTGCTCCGCAACAGGAGAGGCCACAACAGTGAGAGGCCCATGTATCGCAAACAAAACAAAACAAAACAAAACAAAAAAAACACACATGGAAGCTAAACAATACACTGCTAAATAACCAAGAGATCACTGAGGAAATCAAAGAGGACATCAAAAAATACCTAGAAACAAATGACAATGAAAACACAATGACCCAAAACCTATGGAATGCAGCAAAAGCAGTTCTCAGAGGGAAGTTTATACTAATACAATCCTACCTCAAGAAACAAGAAACACCTCGAATAAACAACCTACCCTTGCACCTAAAGCAATTAGAGAAAGAAGAACAAAAAACCCCCAACATTAGCAGAAGGAAAGAAATCATAAAAATCAGATGAGAAATAAATGAAAAAGAAATGAAGGAAACAATAGCAAACATCAATAAAACTAAAAGCTGGTTCTTTGAGAAGATGAACAAAATTGATAAACCATCAGCCAGACTCATCAAGAAAAAAAGGGAGAAGACTCAAATCAATAGAATTAGAAATGATAAAGGAGAAGTTACAACTGACACTGCAGAAATACAAAGGATCATGAGCGATTATTACAAACAACTATATGCCAATAAAATGGACAGCCTGGAAGAAATGCACAAATTCTTAGAAAAGCATAACCTTCTGAGACTGAACCAGGAAGAAACAGAAAATATAAACATGACAGTCACAAACACTGATATTGAGACTGTGATTAAATATCTTCCAACAAACAAAAGCCCAGGACCAGATGACTTCACAGGCAAGTTCTATCAAATATTTAGAGAAGAGCTAACACCTATCCTTCTCAAAGTTTCCAAAGTATAGCAGACGGAGGAACACTCCCAAACTCACTCTATGAGGCCACCATCACCCTGATACCAAAACCAGACAAAGATGTCACAAAGAAAGAAAACTACAGGCCAATATCACTGATGAACATAGATGCAAAAATCCTCAACAAAACAGTAGCAAACAGAATCCAACAGCACATTACAAGGATCATACACCATGATCAAGTGGAGTTTATCCCAGGAATGCAAGAATTCTTCAACATATGCAAATCAATCAATGTGATAAATCATATTAACAAACTGAAGGAGAAAAACCATATGATTATCTCAATAGATGCAGAAAAAGCTTTCAACAAAATTCAACACCGATTTATGATAAAAACCCAACAGAAAGTAGGCATAGAGGGAACTTACGTCAACGTAATAAAGGCCATATATGACAAACTCACAGCCAACATCGTTCTCAATGGTGAAAATGTGAAACCATTTCCTCTAAGATCAGGAACAAGACAAGGTTGTCCACTCTCACCACTATTATTCAACATCGTTTTGGAAGTTTTAGCCACAGCAATCAGAGAAGAAAAGGAAATAAAAGGAATCCAAATTGGAAAAGAAGAAGGAAAGCTGTCACTGTTTGCAGATGACATGATACTATACATAGAGAATCCTAAAGATGCTACCAGAAAACTACTAATCAATGAATTTGATAAAGTAGCAGGATACAAAATTAATGCACAGAAATCTCTGGCATTCCTATACACTAATGATGAAAAGTCTGAAAGAGAAATTAAGGCAATATTCCCATTTACCATTGCAACAAAAAGAATAAAATACCTAGGTATAAACCTACCTAAGGAGACAAAAGACCTGTATGCAGAAAACTATAAGACACTTATGAAAGAAATTAAAGATGATACAAATAGATGGAGAGATATACCATTTTCTTGGATTGAAAGAATCAACATTGTGAAAATGACTGTACTACCCAAAGCAATCTACAGATTCAATGCAATCTCTATCAAGCTATCAATGGCATTTTTCACAGAACCAGAAGAAGAAATTTCAAAATTTGTATGGAAACACAAAAGACCCCAAATAGCCAAAGCAATCTTGAGAAAGAAAAACAGAGCTGGAGGAATCAGGCTCCCGGACTTCAGACTATACTACAAAGCTACAGTAATCAAGACATTATTGTACTGGCACGAAAACAGAAATACAGATCAATGGAACAGGATACAAAGCCCAGAGATAAACCCACGCACATATGGTCACCTTATGTTTGATAAAGGAAGCAAGAATATACAATGGAGAAAAGACAGCCTCTTCAATAAATGGTGCTGGGAAAACTGGACAGCTACATGTAAAAGATTAAAATTAGAACACTCCCTAACACCATACCAAAAAAATAAACTCCAAATGGATTAAAGACCTAAATATAAGGCCAGACACTATAAAACTCTTAGAGGAAAACATAGGTAGAACACTCTTTGACATAAATCACAGCAAGATCCTTTTTGACCCACTTCCTTGAGAAATGGAAATAAAAACAAAAATAAACAAATGGGACCTAATGAAACTTAATAGCTTTTTGCACAGCAAAGGAAAACATAAACAAGATGAAAAGACAACTCTCAGAATGAGAGAAAATATTTGCAAATGAAGCAACTGAAAAAGGATTCATCTCCAAAATTTATAAGCAGCTCATGCAGATCAATATCAAAAACACAAACAACCCAATCCAAAAACGTGCAGAAGACCTAAATAGACATTTCTCCAAAGAAGATATATGGATTGTCAACAAACACATGAAAGGATGCTCAACATCACTAATCATTAGAGAAATGCAAATCAAAACTACAATGAGGTATCACCTCGTAGCAGTCAGAATGGCCATCATTAAAAATCTACAAACAATAAATGGTGGAGAGGGTGTGGAGAAAAGGGAACTCTCTTGCACTGTTGAAATTGATACAGCCACTATGGAGAACAGTATGGAGGTTCCTTAAAAAACTACAAATAGAACTACCATACGACCCAGCAATCCCACTACTGGGCATATACCCTGAGAAAACCATAATTCAAAAAGAGTCATGTACCACAATGTTCACTGCAGCTCTATTTACAATAGCCAGAACATGGAAGCAACCTAAGTGTCCATCGACAGTTGAATGGATAAAGAATATGTGGCACATATATACAATGGAATATTACTCAGCCATAAGAAGAAACGAAATTGAGTTATTTGTAGTGACCTGGATGGACCTAGAGTCTGTCATATGGAGTGAAGTAAGTCAGAAAGAGAAAAACAAATACCGTATGCTAACACATATATATGGAATCTAAAAAAAAAAAAATCGTCTGAACAACCTGGGGGCAGGACAGGAATAAAGACGCAGATGTAGAGAATGGACCTGAGGAAACAGGGAGGGGGAAGGGTAAGCTGGGACGAAGTGAGAGAATGGCATGGACATATATACACTACCAAATGTAAAATAGATAGCTAGTGGGAAGCAGCCCCATAGCACAGGGAGATCAGCTCGGTGCTTTGTGACCACCTAGAGGGGTGGGATAGGGAGGGTGGGAGGGAGGTGCAAGAGGGAGGAGATATGGGGATATATGTATATTATAGCTGACTCACTTTGTTATAAAGCAGAAACTAACACACCATTGTAAAGCAATTATACTCCAATAAAGATGTTAAAAAAATAAAGAAATTATAGGCAATCATAATGAAAAAAACTCATTAATAATTCTTCCCTTAACTCTAACCCTTGTTAAAAATTATGCCAATAACCTTCCAGAATATAATACACATATATTTAAATTCCATTTTATAAAGTATCGTATCTCATATTCCATGTTAAACTTGATTTTTGTACTTAATGTATTTTGGATATATTGCTGTGTCAATAAGTATTTTCTATAAAACCATTCTCAAGAGCAGTACAGTAAAAAAAAAAAACACACAATAACATAAATGAAAAGTGAGAGCAAATCTAAAAAACAGAACAAAACAATAACAGTGTAAAAATGGAGCCAGGTATGAGGCCAAAACTGCACACCATAATGATGTGTCCACACTTGAAACTGATGGACCACACATTTGGCTCTAGGCTTTCTAGCAGCTAGTTCAAAGACTCAAAACCATTCAGTTATACAAATCATCAAATCCATAAGATTAAAGCAGAGCAGGAGAAGTGAAACTGTTCTTGGTATTAAGACCAAATGAGAATTTCTTCAATGGAGAGGAACACTGCATGATGGACAAAACAACTTCCTCTACAACATCCTTAAAATAGAATTTCAAATACAAGTGTCAAACTCTATTTCTTATAGTGACATCTGAATATAAGCTGAGGACTTTATAACTAACTAAAAGAAATTGTGCACAGAGCTGTGTTATTTCATAACTCTCTGAAGTTGTTGGAAAAGATGAAAATTTTTCTCTACCCTTCTAGGTTCTTTTGGCTGGTCTAATAATTAAATTGACATGAGACCAATTAACAGGAGAAAATCAAATTTAATTTTGTATGTACAGGAATCCTGTATACATGAGAGGGTCAGAGACAGAAAGGTTAAATGAGGTATACATGCCATCCTGAGCTAAAGAATGGGATAGGGGCCTGAATTTGGTAATTAGATGTTCGTTCTGCCTATAGATGGGTCCACTTAGAAAACATTTATATTCAGTAATAACTCTTTTCTGGGATAAATCCCCAATTTAAATTCTTCTAGGTAGTTAAGGGAGGGGCAGTAGTTTTTCTTGAACCTACAGCCTCAAGTGCCCTTAACTCAAAATAATCCTCATGCAAAAGTGGAACATTTGGGGGAGCCTTGTTTTTATTTATTTATTTATTTATTTATTTATTTATTTATTTATTGGCTGCGTCGGGTCTTAGTTGCAGCATGTGGGATCTTCCATTGCGGTGCACAGGCTTCTTTCTAGCTGTGGTGCGTGGGCTTCAGAGCACATGGGCTCTGTAGTTGCAGCACTCGGGCTCTTTAGTTGTGGCCCGCAGGCTTAGTTGCCCTGCGGTATGTGGGATCTTAGTTCCCCAAGCAGGGATGGAACCTGCATCCCCTGCATTGCAAGACAGATTCCTAATCACTGGACCACCAGGGAAATCCCGGAGGAGGCTTGTTCTGAACGTTTACAAAGTCAACATTATTCTCCAGCCTTGTAGATGAGGAAATTAAGACTCAAAGAGGTTAATTGATTTGGTCACAAACATACCAAATGAGGTGCACACTAAGGTTAGGGGGTTTGTACAGGGTCATCTGCCTCCAAGGCCCAAGCTCTTTGTACTACCTGTACTACTCTAGCAATGCCAAACCATATGACCAAAGGACTCATCTTTATCAAAAGTTACTTTCCTCCACAATAGGACATAGGAAGCATGATAATTTTTTACAATTATTATTAATTTTTGTCAACCCAATGGGTGAAAATAACATCTCATTTAACTGTTTCATTAATTATGAATGAGGTTCAACATTATTAAATATGTATAAAAATTGGTTTTTAAATTGATGCATAATTTCTTATTTTATATTAAGAAGGTTAATTGTTTTTCTGCCATATATTTTTCAAATAAATTTTTCCAGTTAAAAAAAAAAGTTATTCTCCTCCAAAGTCGACGTGATATATATGTATTTCCTTCTCAAAAACATAGAAAACAGATTTCCTCAGGAGACCATGTTAAAAGCCTCTGTTCTAAGCAAAGGGCTCTCATTAACTTTAGAGTGGTCTCTATTCCAGCATCAGTGTGTATGTAAGTATCCATTTAAGTGTAACTGAAGTAGGTGGCATCCATCAATGATGGCTCTGAGCACCAGACTTCAGAAGAGGCTGACCCCCTGTGGGTGGTAACCAAGATCTTGTTATGTTGTATCTTCCCAGGTGTCCTCCCTGGACCAGCAGATGAAGGCATCTCTGGGAACATCTCCCTCTCCTATAGGATGGGATGACAGGAAGAGATGCTCATGAAAAGAGGAACAGGAAGAGGAGAGGGAGAGGGAGGCTTGGTCAGATTGAAGGGATCTCGGTGGCATGCTCAAGAAAAAGGAATGTGTTGCCCAGACTCAAGCAGCTGAGGACCCACAGGCCCCAAAGTCCAGAGCAACAAGATGAAATAGCTATGTACAGGGCAGGAACAACTGGAGAGCAGTCCTCAAATCAGAATAACACAAGAGTTTTCTGGAATCACATTCCCAGCCCTACCCCAGACTACTGAATGAGAATTCCAGGGCCAGCTGACCATGGGTGATTCTAATAGGCAGAAAAGTTAAGAACCTTTGAGCTAGGACTTGAAGTGAAGATCAGGTTTTTAAACTCACAAATACTTATTAAGGGCCTTGTATGTACCAGAATTTAAGGCAGACACAGGAAAAGAGGGATGAGCAAAAAGACAAGACCTGGTCCTCAGAGCTTACAGCTCAGTGGAGGAAACAGACATTAGATAAACAAACATATACTTCCAAACCTACACTTCTCTCTCCCCTCGAATCAAGTCTGTTGACCCACAGCTGAATATACTGAATTTCCCAAGACCCAGGAAACTTACCTCTAGGAAGTCTGAAGAGCTGCATTTCAAAAAGGCATAACCTGAAAGGAGGAAAGCACCCTCTTGTGGTCCTGGAGGTGGTGGTACCTGAAAGAACCCCCAGTTCTAAGAGGTAGGAGGTTGCCCTGGGCAAGCAACCTACGTAGGCAGCCCTAAAGCAGCCAGGAGTGTCAGCAGGCTCTGTTTTGCTTCAGTCATAAATCTCTCTTCGATGTCAAATCAGCCACTTCATGAGAAGACGTTTTCCCTTGTGTCCACTGCTAAGCGGTTTTACTTCTGACCACCTGGGTTCTCTGGTGTGGAGTCAAGTGACACATTCTACATTCAAGGCAGTAATCCCAGTCCATTTCCACTCTCCCCACAGCTCTAACACACAGCAGGGTCTGGAACAGGGAGGCATTCAATAAATATGCAGTGAATAAATAAATGAAGTGCATTATTCCATCCAGCCCAACATTGCCTGCTTTGTGGGATCTTGGGAAGACTGGGCAAATAATCACAGTGGTTGAGTCCTTGAATTCTCTGAAAATAAATGACTTCTTAAAATATAAAATACAATCTATGTCCCTCCTAAGAGTCTCTATGAAAAGGATAATAGTCACAAGGGATATACTTTGTGCTTGGAGCTAAGCCTGGTATGGCTTAATTTGCAGTAAAGCAACATGTAAATTTATGATAATAAATTATATTATTTAAATGAATTATAAAAATAAGAGTCGCTCACTTATATTCAACTTTCATGAATGCCGACACTTCTTGAAGAACATGGAGGTCTGATTTGTATTCAGGCCTGAATACCAGCGTGAACCACAAGTGCCCAGGGACTGCTGGTTTCAAGTATGTAGATCGGAAGCCTGGTCAAACACCAGCACAGTATATTTAGCATTTCCAGCACGTCTCCACTCAAGAAGCTGTGAGGAAATCAGCTCAGTACAGGGCTCTGGGTTATGAGATGGTGCTGACAAAATCACTCAACACCATTTCTCAGGGGTCACCAGGAAAGAAGGCCAGAACAAGGAGGAGAAAGGAGTACATTAGAGGGTATGACAGAAGAATTAGAAGGGCAAAGAGAGAGAGAAAAGCACAGAATAAAAAAAAAATTTTTTTTTAGAATTATTTGTTACAGTACTTAATCCACAGAATCCAGAAGTAAACAAACCAGTCCATAGCCTCTGAAGGAGGGAATTGATTTTGAGACATGTTGATTATGCCTCTAACTCTGAAGCTCATGAAATACTCTACTGAGTTAAGAAATACTGGAGGCTAAAAAGTACTTCTGGCCAAAGAGGTAATCCATCTGTGTTGAAGAGACCACAGCACACAGGAGAAAAGACGGTTGGCTAAATAGTCCATCACTGCACTGCCATAGTCTCTCACCAGATCCCACTTCTGGAGCTGAGAGTCTCCTCTGTCCACCACATCTGGCTAAACCCAAGTATCAGCTTTAACACCTGCACCTGTGGACTGTTTGCAAGGCAGCTAATGATGACCAGAGAAACAGCTGAGTCACTTCCAGGTAAGTCACATCAAATCCTCAATATTCATGATTTTGGAACCCTATCACTGAGGTTTGCTGCATACGATAATCCTATATTACTCCCAACCAACATCCTCATAAAATATATGGGAGGAGTGGTCAAAAATAGCTTTGGAGTCAGAGACTCAAGGGTTTGAACTCTGGGTTTGTCAATTAGTAGCTGTGCAAACTTGGGCAAGTTTTCCTACCTCTCTGAACTTTCATTTCAAAATGCAGATTATAATAGTATCTACCTCATAGGATTATAGTAAGAACCAAATGACATGACATATGTAAATCTCTTGGCAAATGCATGGAAAATAATAATCTTTCAATAATTTTTAAAAATTTTCTTACTTGAGTCTGAAGATACCAAATGACTTCCCTGAAGTGACACAGAGGCAACCCAGCACCATTTGCTCTTCACTATCATGAATGGGTTTCAATTACTACTTGTAAATATTATTTATTCCCTCACCTAGTCTATTAGTAAATGTGCTCAATTTTGAAAGAGCCCTTGTTTCATCCCTCCCAAACATTTCAACCTCTTTGGAGAAATAGTTATTAATCAGCATTCTCTGTTCATAACCATTCAGTTAGGCTCACAACCAAATGTCAAGTGTTCAGACCTGTAAATGTTGAAATAATTTTGCCAGTAAAATTTCATGAGTTTCCTCATAAAGTATTTCAATTAACTCCACTTTGCGATCTTAATCCTTAAAACAGCAATTAATCTTTGCTAGTGGTGTTCTGGTTTTCCCTTTAATGAAAATTAAAATATCCTTGAGGACAGGATTGTGGCTCCTACTTCCTTCATATCTTACCCAATATTGGGCAATATTAATGTCTGTCTGATCAGGTACATCCTTGGTATCACTGAACACAGCTATGATAATCTCTAGTTCAGGAAAAGAAACAAACTGAGTCTCTTTCTCAAACTAAAGACTGGGACTACAAAGTCATAAGAAAATTTTGAGAAAGTTGTTTCAACCAAAGCAACCGCTTTGAGGCCACTGTGGCAACTTCAGACTACACAGAGAGAGTGAAACAGCCTCCTTGAGTTCCCAGACCCAACATTCTCACCAGTCCATCTATATAGCCAGAAGGAGAGAACCTTCATACTGTTAAAAAAAATTAGAGTAATAAAAACCATACAATCTAAATTTCATCAGCCTGTGGGTACACATGAGATATCACTGATGATAGTATCTCTCCGTTCCCTCATAGATTTAAATAGTGAAGGACCTCAACACCACCACCCTCCCCCAGCCTTTCTATTATAGTTAAAGGGTATCTGCCACTTGTGTGATCATGGACAGTCCTCCTATGACCCTTACTCTATACTTCAAACCACAGAATACAGTCCCTTCCTTGCCAGTCTATGGAAATCCTAAGTCTTTGTCTAGGATTCTGTGCCTAATGTTCACAAACCTGTAACCCACCAGACCCCAGAATGGTAGCATGTTTCCTTCCAGGCTCTCTTGATCACAGACTACAGTGGTACTCACAGTGCAGGAGAGAATGCCGCAGCTCTACGTGTCCTCACTTACCAAGTCCATGTATGTCATAATATTGTGGCTAGACACATGTGCTCCAGAGTCAGACCTCCTAGGAGAGAATCCTAGCTCTAATACTTAGGTAACTCTGTGAACTTGGGTAAACTACTAAACCTGTCTAAGGCTCAGTTTGCTTATCTATAAAATAGGGATAATACTGTTATCTCAAAAAGCCTTATAAAAAGTAGTGAATGAGATAAGATTGTAAAGCAGCCAGTATAATATCTGGCACATGGTAAACACTCAATAAACATTCACTATTGTTATACCTTGAGAATGAATCACTGGAGAATTATTTAATGACTGGCTGCCACATCCAGCAAGGGAAATCTAAAAGTAAATCCTTTTTTTTTTTTTTTTTTGCCAGGCATTATTCTGGGCCATATCAGATAGTTTAATATTCACAACAACCACTACAGTAAATGCTCTCACTATTTTTATAGGCTCATAGAATTTATTTACCGGAAGTTAATTTGTCTATATAAAAGACTAGCCAGTAGCTGTGCAAAGCTCCTATTTTATCCAGTAAGTCATGGTGCCTCTCATGCTTCAGAAGACTTGAGAGCTTTTTATTGGTACCATAATCACACTGAAATTAGCAGCACACTCATAGGTCTAATCTGTGGTCCAGAAAGTTGCCTGACTCCTGCCTGTTTCAGTGTCTGTCCACAGTTCATAAGGACACAGCCAACTACACAACTGTTGGATTACCACCTTTGAAGTTTTTATTTATTTTGAAGTCAACAGGGATGTGTTTTTACAAAAGTAATCAGACATGACCTTCAGGCATCCATGACCTCCTAGCAGGACTCCAGCAGTTGGTTTATCTCAAAGACTTTGGACCCATGGCTCTTCCAAGCCTCTTCGCAAGGAAAGGCTCTAAATCAATTAATCCGTTCTGAGACACTAACTTCCTGAACTGGGGTTGGGGGACCCTTGTTTGGAGAAGAGAGGGAAGGGCCTACGACGAGGTCTAAGCTGCTCCTTTCAGCTTCTGGCATGGAACACTCACTACAGCTAGGAATGTTGGAGAATTCTGGCCCATCACTCAAGATTCTACCTACTCTCAGCTCTGTACTCAATTACACCCTCCTCTGTGATACCTTTTGAGTCCTCAGCCATCAGGAGGTGCCATCTTTGATACTTCAGGAGGCTAAATCCCAGCAAGACCTTTCCTAGATCTTTACACACCTCTCCATAGACAGGCACATTGGAGGGGTGCTCTGAGAGACTCCTTAAGAATCCTGTCTTCCAATTTCTGTATTCTCTTAAGGGCAAGGTACAGAGTTTTTACCCATTCTTCTTTCTTTCTTTTTTTTAACTAAATTTTTAAAATTTATTTTATTTATTTTATTTTCGGCTGAGTTGGGACTTCGTTGCTGCACGCAGGCTTTTCTCTGGTTGTAGAGAGCGGGGGCTACTCTTCATTGTGGCGTGCAGGCTTCTCATTGCGGTGGCTTCTCTTGTTGTGGAGCACAGGCTTTAGGCATGTGGGCTTCAGTAGTTGCAGCACACGGGCTCATTAGTTGTGGCACATGGGCTTAGTTGCTCTGCAGAATGTGGGATCTTCCCAGACCAAAGCTTGAACCTGTGTCCCCTGCACTGGCAGGTGGATTCTTAACCACTGTGCCACCAGGGAAGCCCGCATTCTTATTTCTGAAGTCAGAATGTGTCATACAATAGATATGTACATTTCAGGTGGAAGTATCTCTTTTTTTTTCTCATTGTTATTACTACAATGATGCACTGACATTTACAAACTGCTTAGAATTCAGTAAAAGCCAAATAAAGACAATACCTTCCTCTGAGTTTCCTTGGTATTTTGTATGTTCCTCTATTATTATTTTCTTTTAAGTCATTTGCTGTTTTCATATCCCTGTCCCCTATTAGTCTGTAAATGCCTTAAAACCATTTGTTTTCATATCTATCTCCCCTACCAGTCTGTAAATGTCTTAAGGGACGGAACTTGGTTTTGTTTCTCCTTGTAGCCTCAGCAAAATGCTAGGTCCCTGAAATATAGTAGATGATCAACAAATATTTAGATGGATGCATGCATGCATGGATGGACAGATAGATGGAATCCTCAGAGACTTTGTGAAGAAGCAGGTGCTTGAGCAAATCTAACCTGAATTTCTCTTTTATGATGTCATCTTTTTACTGGATAAGAGTTGAGAGACTAATAGAGATGACAATACCATCAACCAACTTCTCCTACTCCTTTTCCCCCTTGTCATTCTCCTAGCCATTCAAAGGACAGAAAAAGAATCCCAGTCTTCTTCATCCAACCATTTTCTTTACAGATAAGCAAGTTTCTTCAGAAGAATACGCTTAGTCAGTTTCAAATATAGAGCTTCTTTTTTTTTTCTTTGCGGTACACAGGCCTCTCACTGTTGTGGCCTCTCCCGTTGCGGAGCACAGGCTCCAGATGCGCAGGCTCAGCGGCCATGGCTCACAGGCCCAGCCGCTCCGCGGCATGTGGGATCTTCCCGGACCGGGGCACGAAACCGTGTCCCCTTCATCGGCAGGTGGACTCTCAACCACTGCGCCAACAGGGAAGCCCAGGGCTTCTTTTTTTTTTTAAATAAATTTATTTATTTACTTTTATTTTTAGCTGCGTTGGGTCTTCGTTCAAGCGAGGGCTACTCTTCGTTGTGGTGCACAGGCTTCTCATTGCGGTGGCTTCTCTTGCTGCAGAGTATGGGCTCTAGGCATGTGGGCTTCAGTAGTTGTGGTGCATGGGCTCAGTAGTTGTGGCTCACGGGCTCTACAGTGCAGGCTCAGTAGTTGTGGTGCACAGGCTTATTTGCTCCACAGCATGTGGGATCTTCCCGAACCAGGGCTCAAACCCGTGTCCCCTGCATTGGCAGGCGGATTCTTAACCACTGTGCCACCAGGGAAGTCCCAGGGGCTTCTTAAGTACCATCTCATTTCTCTCTTGGAGAGTCCAACCTTGTAGACCATTGTAATACTGATATTAACAATAATAAAAATAGCTGACACTTATTGAGAGGCACTGTGTTACGGCTTTACACATATTGTCTCACTTTATCCTCATGACAGCCCTATGAGGCTCAGACAGGTTAAGTGCCTGCTTAAGACAACACAACTAATAAGTGGCAGAGCCAGAATTTGAACTCAGACAATCTACATTCAGAGCACTACTTGCTTAAGCTAGTCTCTCTGACAAAATCACATTTTTTGTATGTAGATATTTTGAGTGTTTTATTCTTAATGATCAACTGCTTTCATTCTATCACAGATGTGAAATATTTCAAATATGTTGATGCAAATTATTATGCAGGATATATTTAGGAAATAATTTAATGCCTAAATTAATCCCATGAAATGGGATAGACTTCTATTATGAAGGACCTTTGAAATGAGAGCTCAGATGGGAAACAGAACAGGAAAGCACATGGAAACCCAAGGTGCTGATTGTCTTTGCTGACTGTACCGGCCAGCAGTTGTCCCTTAGAGGGAGCAGTGAACTCACAGGGGATCATCGACTCTGTGTAAGATAACACGTCTTCATTAAATTTTTAAAAGGAAGAAAAGGAAAGTGTAGCCTCTGTACTGCCTACTTGAAGGTTACAACATATGCAAGAGGCTGATGTTTTCTCTTACTGGCTGTTGAAACATATCATATAACTTGTGCCTACTTAGGAATCAAGTTTGGGAAGGGAATTCCTACCTATGAATTCCTAGTAGCTGGCTTTATTAACATTTTGGGACATTAATGTTCTCTCTAACCTAATGATTCATGCTATTTTCAACCACAGATTGTGTCACCATCAACTCAGTCAAAGACTAAGGTAAAACAATCCTTGGAAAATTCCCGTGACATACTCATCAAAGAGGGATATGACCTTCAAAAGACTCACTGAAATGCTTGTTCAAAGTCCCGGCATTCTCTGCTCTTCACATGCACAACCGAGCATTCCCAACTCAGAATATATTTGCAATCTCAAATTCTTTACTCACCCCCACCTGCTTGGCAAAAGGCTTTCCCTGCTGGAACGTGCCACAACTTGTAGAAAGAACTCCATCTAGTTAGGAATGCTGCATGGACAGTGGTCATGAATAAGTTGTGCCAGGTGTTCACATGTCATGAATACCAGCCATGTCTGGTTATTTATAACACAAAGTCAGGGCAACAGAATGCTGAGTCTTACAGACTGCTTATCTGGTTGCTATGCTGCATTTTAGTTCATATCACAGACTAATTAAAGGCACTAAAAAGTATAACCTTTAGCTCAAATTTTCAAAAGGGAGAGAAAGGAGTCCAAAATGTACTGAATACCTACTAAAGGCCAGGCCTTGTGCTGGAAGCTTTACTTATGTTACCTCTTTAATTCCCACTACAATCATATGAAGGAGGTATTACTGTCCCCATCTTACAGATAAGGAAACATAACCTCTGAAGGATTAAATATCTTGCCCAGGTAAGTGGTAAAGCCAGGATGGGAAACAGGACTGTGAAAACCCAAATTCTATGTTTATTTTCACTACCAGATCAAAATTTCCCCTACGTTGCCTAGTCCAGAATCAGAGGCATAAGAATAATGTGGTTTAAAAGGTGCAGATTCTGCAGTTGGCCTTCCTGGTTGTTTAATCTGCTCCATCACTTTCCACGTGTGTGACCTTGTCAAATTACTTAACCTCTCTAAACCTCAGTTTCCTCATCTTTAAAAAATAGAGATCATTATCATGCTACCTCATAAATTTTAAATATTTGACAACAATTATGATTTGGCCATTTTTTTTCCCACAAAGCCTCCTCTCCCACTAAATAGAATAATGATAACAATAGTTAATATTTATTGAATACTTACTAAAAGCCGGGCACTATGCTAAGGATTTTACATGAATTATTCTGTTTAATTCTAACAATAATCCAATGAAACTAAGCTAACACATCTTGAGCATTCAATATATTCCAAGATCTGTTCTAAACCCTTTACTCACATTAACTGCTGAGTAACTTGGGCAGGTAATATGGTTGTCCCAATTTTGCAAATAAGAAAACAGAAAGCTCAGAGAGGATAAGTAAATCACCTGTGGTCACACAGCCAGGAAAACATGAAGCCATGTTAAGAACTCAGGCAGCCAGATTTATGAGTTCACAGTCTTAACCTTGACTCTTATGTTCCTGAACTGGGCTGGGCCACAAAAAAAACATCTGACTGTCCCTGTGCTTAAAGAGCTCCCAACATATTCAAGTTATAAGACCTACATATTTGACAAATAAGGATGCTATAATATTCTGTAGCCAAATGTCCAAAATACAAAAAATATACTCTAAGGGTCTTGGAAAATAAATGAGAGAGTGGGGATGGTGGCCTGTGGGTTCTGGGGAAGGCTTCTGAGACAACTTGCACCTTTCACTGAGACCTGAGGGAGTGTGGTTAGTCAGGAGGTGAGATAGGAAAAAGAAGTGTCTCAGGAGGGAGACTCACCAAGTGCAGAGATGTAGATCTGAGCCTTGTTTGGGGAAGAATGAGGACACTGGCCTGACAAAAGATGGGTTTCATGTTGGACAATAAAGTTAGACGTGAAGGAAGAACAATCTACAGGAAGACCCTTGACAATCGTCTAAAAAATGAGACATTGTTTATAAGAGGCAATAGGAAGCATTAGATTCTTGAGGAGGAGAGTCACCTGTTAAGAGTGTGACTCTTATAAGTGTAAGCACTGTGCAGCATGGCTTAGTATGGGGAGAATGGAGAGAGACATGGAGGAGTCTCTGGCAGGCACCCCAGCACGAGGCAGAGAGGGCCTGCTTTGAATAAAATGACAGCAGCAGGAGACAGAAGCAAGAGCCCAACCAGAGATACTCTGAGGATGGAATCAATGGACTTAGTGAAAGATTGATGCAAGAGCTTTTTGGAGAATAGGTCTGTGATGTCGGGATTTGGGCCCAGCTCAGTCACCGTCATACTCCCACACCAGTCTCTTAATGACTGACCAACACATTGTAGATGCTGAAAATATATTTGTTAAATAAATGAGTGAACCACCTAGCTTCCAGCCCAGGCCCTTCATTTTGCCCATGAGGAAAGATCCTGAAGGTTATGTGAATTAACCAAAAGTATGTATGTGTGAGCAGCAGAATCTAAACTAAACCCCCAAATCTTGAACAACTATTCCAGAATTTTTTCTGCTATAACTTATTCTTGATTTAGAAAATCCTGGGGACTATAATACTAGTGATATCCATAACAGAAATTGAGATTTGGGGAAAGATTACTGGGGCTCCTGGATAACATTAATTTGGTTTTAGTTATGTAAACACTGATGTAATGAGAGAATTTCTAATTAGAAATGTCCTGTAAGGGTTTTCAATCTGGGACTAGAGTAAAAGTGAGAACTAATGACTAGAGATAGATATATTTGAGAATCATAAACACAGAACTATTAGTTGAAGGCACGAGAAATATATTTTTATAATATGAATAAGAAATGTTTTCGAGAAGATTGCAGAGTAGAAGGACGTGCGCTCATTCCCTCTTGTGAGAGCCCCAGAATCACAAATAACTGCTGAACAATCATCAACAGGAAGACACTGGAGCTCACCAAAAAAGATACCCCACATCCAAAGACAAAGGAGAAGCCACAATGAGATGGTAGAAGGGGCACAATTACAATACAATCAAATCCCATAACCTCTGGGTGGGTGACTCACAAACTGGAGAACAATCATACCACAAAAGTCCACCCACTGGAGTGAAGATTCTGAGCCCCACATCAGGCTTCCCAACCTGGGCATCTAGCAATGGGAGGAGGAATCCCCAGAGAATCAGACTTTGAAGGGTAGCGGGATTTGATTGCAGGAATTCAACAGGACTGGGGGAAACAGAGACTCTGTTCTTGGAGGGCACACACAAAGTAGTGTGCACATCAGGACCCAGGGAAAGGAGCAGTGACCCCATAGGAGACTGAATCAGACTCACCTGCTAGTGTTGGAGGCTCTCCTGCAGAGGCGGGTGGTGTCTGTGGCTCACTGCAGGGACAAGGAGACTGGCAGCAGAAGTTCTGGGAAGTACTCCTTAGTGTGCATCCTCACGGAGTCCTCCATTAGTGCAACCAAAGAGCCTGTAGGCTCCAGTGCTGCGTTGCCTCAGGCCAAACAACCAACAGGGATGGAACTCAGCCCCACCCATCATCAGACAAGCAGATTAAAGTTTTACCGAACTCTGCCTGCCAGAGCAACACCCAGCTCTACCTACCACCAGTCCCTCCATCAGGAAGCTTGCACAACCCACTTAGATAGCCTCATCCACCAGAGGGCAGACAGCAGAAGCAAGAAGAACTATAATCCTGCAGCATGTGGAACGAAAACCACATTCACAGAAAAAGACAAAATGAAAAGGCAGAGGATATGTACCAGATGAAGGAACAAGATAAAAGCCTAGAAAAACAACAAAATGAAGTGGAGATACACAACCTTCCAGAAAAATAATTCAGAATAATGATAGTGAAGATGATCCAGGACCTCGGAAAAAGAATGGTGGCAAAGATTGAGAAGATGCAAGAAGTGTTTAACAGAGATCTAGAAGAATTAAAGAAAAAACAAACAGAGATGAACAATACAATAATTGAGATGAAAAATACACTAGAAGGAATCAATAGCAGAATAACTGAGCAGAAGAATAGATAAGTGACCTGGTGGAATAGATAAGTGATAAGATAAGTGACAGAATGGTGGAATTCACTGCTGTGGAACAGAATAAAGAAAAAAGAATGAAAAGAAATGAAGACAGCTTAAGAGACATCTGGGACAATATTAAATGCACCAACACTCACATTATAGGGGTCCCAGAAGGAGAAGAGAGAGAGAAAGGACCCGACAAAACATTTGAAGAGACTATAGTTGAAAACTTCCCTAACATGGGAAAGGAAATAACCACCCAAGTCCAGGAAGCGCAGAGAGCTGCAAGCAGGATAAACCCAAGGAGAAACAATCCGAGACACATAGTAATCAAACTGACAAAAATTAAAGACAAAGAAATATTATTAAGAGTAACAAGGGAAAAATGAACAATAACATACAAGGGAACTCCCATAAGGTTAACAGCTGATTTCTCAGTAGAAACTCTACAAGCCAGAAGGGAGTGCCATGATATATTTAAAGTGATGAAAGGGAAGAAACTACAACCAAGATTACTCTACCCAAAAGGGATCTCATTCAGATTTGATGGAGAAATCAAAAGCTTTACAGACAAGCAAAAGTTAAGAGAATTCAACACCACCAAACCAGGTCCACAACAAATGCTAAAGGAACTTCTCTAAGTGGGAAACACAAGAGAAGAAAAGGACCTATAAAAACAAACCCAAAACTGAAAACTATTAAAAAAGTGGTAATAGGAACATACATACCAACAATCACCTTAAATGTGAATGTATTAAATGCTCCAACCAAAAGACACAGGCTCACTGAATGGATACAAAAACAAGACCCATCTATATGCTGTCTACAAGAGACTCACTTCAGACCGAGGGACACATACAGACTGAAAGTGAGGGGATGGAAAAAGATATTCCATGCAAATGGAAATCAAAAGAAAGCTGGAGTAGCAAGACTCATATCAGATAAAATAGACTTTAAAATAAAGAATGTTACAAGAGACAAGGAAGGACACTACATAATAATCAAGGGATCAATCCAAGAAGAAGATATAACAATTATATATGCACCCAGCATAGGAGCACCTCAATACATAAGGCAAATGCTAACAGCTATAAAAGAAGAGATCAACAGTAAGACAATAATAGTAGGGGAATTTCACACCTCACTTACACCAATGGACAGCTCATCCAGACAGAAAATTAATAAGGAAACACAAGCTTTAAATGACACAACAGACCAGATAGATTTAATTGATATTTATAGGACATTCCATCCGATAACGGCAGACTACACTTTCTTCTCAAGTACACACAGAACATTCTCCAAGATAGATCACATCTTGGGTCACAAACCAAGCCTTGGTAAATTTAAGAAAATTGAAATCATACCAAGCATCTTTTCCGACCACAATGCTCTGAGGTTAGAAATAAATTACAGGGAAAAAAATGTAAAGAACACAAACACATGGAGGCTAAACAATATGTTACTAAATAACCAAGAGTTCACTGAAAAAATCAAAGAGGAAATCAAAATATACCTAGAGACAAAGGACAATGAAAACACGATGATCCAAAGCCTATGGGATACAGCAAAAGCCGTTCTAAGAGGGAAGTTTATAGCAATACAATCCTACCTCAAGAAACAAGAAAAATCTCAAGTAAACAATTTAAACTTACACCTAAAGGAACTACAGAAAGAAGAACAAACAAAACCAAATTTAGTAGAAGGAAAGAAATCATAAAGATCGAGCAGAAATAAATGAAATAGAAACAAAAAAAACAATAGCAAAGATCAATAAAACTAAGACCTGGTTCTTTGAGAAGATAAATAAAATTGATAAACCTTTAGCCAGACTCATCAAGAAAAAGAGGGAGAGGACTCAAATCAATAAAATTAGAAATGAAAAAGGAGAAGTTACAACAGACACCACAGAAGTACAAAGCCTCATAAGAGACTACTACAAGCAACTATATGCCGATAAAATGGACAACCTGGAAGAAATGGAAAACTTCTTAGAAAGGTATTACCTTCCAAGACTGAACCAGGAAGAAATAGAAAATATGAACAGAGCAATAAATCACAAGTAATGAAATTGAAACTGTGATTAAAAATCTTCCAACAAACAAAAGTCCAGAACTAGATGGCTTCACAGGTGATGTGTATCAAACATTTACAGAAGAACTAACACCTATCCTTCTCAAACTCTTCCAAAAAATTGCAGAGGAAGAACACTCCCAAACTCATTGTACGTGGCCACCATCACCCTGATACCAAACCAGGCAAAGATACTACAAAAAAAAAGAAAATTACAGACCAGTATCACTGATGAATACAGATGCAAAAATCCTCAACAAAATACTAGCAAACAGAATCCAACAACACATTAAAAGGATCATACACCATGATCAAGTGGGATTTATCCCAGGGATGCAAGGATTCTTCAATAATGCAAATCAATCAATGTGATAAACCATATTAACAAATTGAACAATAAAAACCATATGATCATCTCAATAGATGCAGAAAAAGCTTTTGACAAAATTCAACACCCATTTATGATAAAAATTCTCCACAAAGTGGGCACAGAGGGAACCTGCCTTAACATAATAAAGGCCATATATGACAAACCCACAGCAAACATCATTCTCAATGGTGAAAAACTGAAAGCATTTCCTCTAAGATCAGGAATAAGACAAAGCTGTTCACTCTCAAGACTATTATTCAACATAGTTTTGGAAGTCCTAGCCATGGCAATCAGAGAAGAAAAAGAAATAAAAGGAATACAAATTGGAAAAGAAGAAGTAAAACTGCCACTGTTCACAGGTGACATGATACTATACATAGATAATCCTAAAGATGCCACTAGAAAACTACTAGAGCTAATCAATGAATTTGGCAAAGTAGCAGGATACAAAATTAATGTACAGAAATCTCTTGCATTCCTATACACTAATGATGAAAAATCTGAAAGGGAAATTAAGGAAACACTCCCATATACAATTGCAACTAAAAGAAATAAAATACCTGGAAATAACCCTACCTAAGGAGGTAAAAGACCTGTACTCAGAAAACTGTATGACACTGATGAAAGAAGTCAAAGATGACACACACAGAAGGACAGATATACTATGTTCTTGGATTGGAAGATATATCATGTGAGAATAACTATACTACCCAAAGGAATCTACAGATTCAATGCAATCCCCGTCAAATTACCAATGACATTGTTTACAGAACTAGAACAAAAAATCTTAAAATTTGTATGGAGACACAAAAGACCCAGAATATCCAAAGCAATCTTGAGGGAAAAAAAACGGAGCTGGAGGAATCAGATTCCCTGACTTCACGCTGTACTTCAGAGATACAGTAATCAAGACAATATAGTACTGGCACAAAAACAGAAATATAGATCAATGGAACAGGTTAGAAAGCCCAGAGATAAACACACACACTCCTTTGTCAACTAATCTAAGACAAAGGAGACAAGGATACACAATGGAGAAAAGACAGTCTCTTCAACAGGTGGTGCTGGGAAAACTGGACAGCTACATGTAAAAGTATGAAATTAGAACACTCCCTAACTCCACACACAAAAATAAACTCAAAATGGATTAAAGACCTAAATGTAAGACCGGACACTATAAAACTCTTAGAGGAAAACATAGGAAGATCACTCTTTGACATAAGTCACAGCAAGATCTTTTTTGACCCACCTCCTAGAGAAATGGAAATAAAAACAAAAATAAACAGGCTCTGGGAAGATGGCAGAAGAGTAAGACGCGGAGATCACCTTCCTCCCCACAGATACACCAGAAATACATCTACACGTGGAACAACTCCTACAGAACACCTACTGAACGCTGGCAGAAGACCTCAGACCTCCCAAAAGGCAAGAAAACCCCACGTACCTGGGTAGGGCAAAGGAAAAATGAATAAACAGAGACAAAAGGATACGGACGGGACCTGCACCAGTGGGAGGGAACTGTGAAGGAGGTAAGATTTCCACATACTAGGAATCCCCTTCGCGGGCGGAGACTGCAAGTGGCGGAGGGGGAAAGCTTCGGAGCCGTGGAGGAGAGCAGAGCAACAGGGGTGCGGAGGGCAAAGCAGAGAGAATGCCGCACAGAGGGTCAGGGCCGACCAGCACTCACCAGCCCGAGAGGCTTGTCTGCTCACCCGCCGGGGCAGGCGGGGCTGGCAGCTGAGGCTCGGGCTTCGGTCGAGCGCCAGGAGAGGACTGGGGTTGGCGGCGTGAACACAGCCTGCAGGGGGTTAGTGCACCACGGCTAGCCGGGAGGGAGTCCGGGGAAAAGTCTGAACCTGCCAAAGAGTCAAGAGACTTTTTCTTCCCTCTTTGTTTCCTGGTGCGCGAGGAGACGGGATTAAGAGCACTGCTTAAAGGAGCTCCAGAGACGCGCGCGAGCCGCGGCTAAAAGCGCGGACCCCAGAGACAGGCATGAGACGCTAAGGCTGCTGCTGCCGCCACCAAGAAGCCTGTGTGTGAGCACAGGTTACTATCCACACTCCCCTTCTGGGGAGCCTGTGCAGCCCGCCACTGCCAGGGTCCCGGGATCCAGGGACAACTCCCCCGGGAGAACGCATGGCACACCTCAGGCTGGTGCAACGTCACGTCGGCCTCTGCCGCCGCAGGCCCGCCCCGCACTCCATGCCCCTCCCTCCCCCCCACCCCCGGCCTGAGTGAGCCAGAGCCCCCGAATCAGCGGCTCCTTTAACCCCCTCCTGTCTGAGCGAAGAACAGACGCCCTCTGGCGACCTACACGCAGAGGCAGAGCCAAATCCAAAGCTGAGCCCCTGGGAGCTGTGAGAACAAAGAAGAGAAAGGGAAATCTCTCCCAGCAGCCTCAGAAGCAGCGGATTAAAGCTCCACAACCAACTTGATGTACCCTGCAACTGTGGAACACCTGAATAGACAACAAATTATCCCAAATTGAGGAGGTGGACTTTGAGAGCAAGATTTATGATTTTTTTCCCCTTTTCCTCTTTTTGTGAGTGTGTATGTGTATGCTTCTGTGTGAGATTTTGTCTGTATAACTTTGCTTCCACCATTTGTCCTAGGGTTCTATCCATCTGTTTTTTTGTTTTTAATTTTTTTCTTTTTTCCTTAATAATTTTATTTTAATAACTTTATTATATTTTATCTTACTTTATTTTATTTTACTTTATCTTCTTTCTTTCTTTTTTTCCTTCCTTGCCTCCTTCCTTCCTTCCTTCCTCCCTCCCTCCCTCCCTTCGTTCTTTCTTTCTTTCTTTCTACTTCTACTAATTCTTTCTTTCTACTTTTTCTCCCTTTTATTCTGAGCCGTGTGGATGAAAGGCTCTTGGTCCTGCAGCCAGGAGTCAGTGCTGTGCCTCTGAGGTGGGAGAGCCAACTTCAGGACACTGGTCCACTCCCAGCTCCACATAATATCAAACGGCGAAAATCTCCCAGAGATCTTCATCTCAACACTAGCACCCAGCTTCACTCAACGACCAGCAAGATACAGTGCTGGACCCCTATGCCAAACAACTAGCAAGACAGGAATACAACCCCACCCATTAGCAGAGAGGCTGCCTAAAATCATAATAAGTCCACAGACACCCCAAAACACACCACCAGATGTGGACCTGCCCACCAGAAAGACAAGATCCAGCCTCATCCACCAGAACACAGGCACTAGTCCCCTCCACCAGGAAGCCTACACAACCCACTGAACCAACCTTAGCCACTGGGGACAGACACCAATAACAATGGGAACTACGAACCTGCAGCCTGCAAAAAGGAGACCCCAAACACAGTAAGATAAGCAAAATGAGAAGACAGAAAAACACACAGCAGATGAAGGAGCAAGATAAAAACCCACCAGACCTAACAAATGAAGAGGAAATAGGCAGTCTACCTGAAAAAGAATTCAGAATAATAATAGTAAAGATGATCTAAAATCTTGGAAATAAAATGGACAAAATGCAAGAAACATTTAACAAGGACCTAGAAGAACTAAAGATGAAACAAACAATGATGAACAACACAATAAATGAAATTAAAAATACTCTAGATGGGATCAATAGCAGAATAACTGAGGCAGAAGAACGGATAAGTGACCTGGAAGATAAAAGAGTGGAAATAACTACTGCAGAGCAGAATAAAGAAAAAAGAATGAAAAGAACTGAAGACAGTCTCAGAGACCTCTGGGACAACATTAAACGCACCTACATTCGAATTACAGGGGCTCCAGAAGAAGAAGAGAAAAAGAAAGGGACAGAGAAACTATTTTAAGAGATTATAGTTGAAAACTTCCCTAATATGGGAAAGGAAATAGTTAATCAAGTCCAGGAAGTACAGAGAGTCCCATACAGGATAAATCCAAGGAGAAATACGCCAAGAAACATATTAATCAAACTGTCAAAAATTAAATACAAAGAAAACATATTAAAAGCAGCAAGGGAAAAACAACAAATAACACACAAGGGAATCCCCATAAGGTTAACAGCTGATCTTTCAGCAGAAACTCTGCAAGCCAGAAGGGACTGGCAGGACATATTGAAAGTGATGAAGGAGAAAAACCTGCAACCAAGATTACTCTACCCAGCAAGGATCTCATTCAGATTTGATGGAGAAATTAAAACCTTTACAGACAAGCAAAAGCTGAGAGAGTTCAGCACCACCAAACCAGCTTTACAACAACTGCTAAAGGAACTTCTCTAGGCAAGAAACACAAGAGAAGGAAAAGACCTACAATAACGAACCCAAAACAATTAAGAAAATGGTAATAAGAACATGGATATCGATAATTACCTTAAATGTAAATGGACTAAAACTCCCACCAAAAGACACAGATTGGCTGAATGGATACAAAACCAAGACCCATATATTTGCTGTCTACAAGAGACCCACTTCAGACCTACAGACACATACAGACTGAAAGTAAGGGCATGGAAAAAGATATTTCATGCAAATGGAAACCAAAAGAAAGCTGGAGTAGCAATTCTCATATCAGACAAAATAGACTTTAAAATAAAGACTATTAGAAGAGACAAAGAAGGACACTATATAATGACCAAGGGATCGATCCAAGAAGAAGATATAACAATTGTAAATATTTATGCACCCAACATAGGAGCACCTCAATACATAAGGCAAATACTAACAGCCATAAAAGGGGAAACCGACAGTAACACATTCATAGTAGGGGACGTTAACACCCCACTTTCACCAATGGACAGCTCATCCAAAATGAAAATAAATAAGGAAACACAAGCTTTAAATGATACATTAAACAAGATGGACTTAATTGATATTTATAGGACATTCCATCCAAAAACAACAGAATACACATTTTTCTCAAGTGCTCATGGAACATTCTCTAGGATAAATCATATCTTGGGTCACAAGTCAAGCCTTGGCAAATTGAAGAAAACTGAAATTGTTTCAAGTATCTTTTCCAACCACAATGCTATGAGACTAGATATCAATTACAGGAAAAGATCTGTAAAAAATACAAACACATGGAGGCTAAACAATACACTACTTAATAACGAAGTGATCACTGAAGAAATCAAAGAGGAAATAAAATACCTAGAAACAAATGACAATGGAGACATGACGACCCAAAATCTATGGGATGCAGCAAAAGCAGTTCTACAGGGGAAGTTTATAGCAATACAATCCTACCTTAAGAAACAGGAAACATCTCGAATAAACAACCTAACGTTGCACCTAAAGCAATTAGAGAAATAAGAACAAAAAACCCCCAAAGTTAGCAGAAGGAAAGAAATCATAAAAATCAGATCAGAAATAAATGAAAAAGAAATGAAGGAAACGATAGCAAAGATCAATAAAACTAAAAGCTGGTTCTTTGAGAAGATAAACAAAATTCATAAACCATTAGCCAGATTCATCAAGAAAAAAAGGGAGAAGACTCAAATCAATAGAATTAGAAATGAATAAGGAGAAGTAACAACTGACACTGCAGAAATACAAAAGATCATGAGAGATTACTACAAGCAACTCTATGCCAATAAAATGGACAACCTGGAAGAAATGGACAAATTGTTAGAAATGCAAAACCTTCCAAGACTGAATCAGGAAGAAATAGAAAATATGAACAGACCAATCACAAGCACTGAAATTGAAACTGTGATTAAAAATCTTCCAACAAACAAAAGCCCAGGACCAGATGGCTTCACAGGCGAATTCTATCAAACATTTAGAGAAGAGCTAACACGTATCCTTCTCAAACTCTTCCAAAATATAGCAGAGGGAGGAACACTCCCAAACTCATTCTACGAGGCCACCATCACCTTGATACAAAAACCAGACAAGGACGTCACAAAGAAAGAAAACTACAGGCCAATATCACTGATGAACATAGATGCAAAAATCCTCAACAAAATACTAGCAAACAGAATCCAACAGCACATTACAAGGATCATACACCATGATCAAGTAGGGTTTATTCCAGGAATGCAAGGATTCATCAATATACACAAAACAATCAATGTGATAAGCCATATTAAAAAATGAAGGAGAAAAACCATATGATCATCTCAATAGATGCAGAGAAAGCTTTTGACAAAATTCAAAACCCATTTATGATAAAAACCCTCCAGAAAGTAGGCATAGAGGGAACTTTCCTCAACATAATAAAGGCCATATATGACAAACTCACAGCCAACATCGTCCTCAGTGGTGAAACACTGAAAGCATTTCCACTAAGATCAGGAACAAGACAAGGTTGCCCACTCTCACCACTCTTATTCAACATAGTTTTGGAAGTTTTAGCCACAGCAATCAGAGAAGAAAAGGAAACAAAAGGAATCCAAATTGGAAAAGAAGAAGGAAAGCTCACTGTTTGCAGGTGACATGATACTATACATAGAGAATCCTAAAAATGCTACCAGTAAACTATTAGAGCTAATCAATGAATTTGGTAAAGTAGCAGGACACAAAATTAATGCACAGAAATCTCTGGCATTCCTATACACTAATGATGAAAAATCTGACAGTGAAATCAAGAAAACACTCCCATTTACCACTGCAACAAAAAGAATAAAATATCTAGGAATAAACCTACTTAAGGAGACAAAAGACCTGTATGCAGAAAATTATAAGACACTGATGAAAGAAATTAAAGATGATACAAATAGATGGAGAGATATACCATGTTCTTGGATTGGAAGAATCAACATTGTGAAAATGACTCTACTACCCAAAGCAATCTACAGATTCAATGCAATCCCTATCAAACTACCACTGGTATTTTTCACAGAACTAGAACAAAAAACTTCACAATTTGTATGGAAACACAAAAGACCCCGAACAGACAAAGCAATATTGAGAACGAAAAACGGAGCTGGAGGAATCAGGCTCCCTGACTTCAGACTATACTACAAAGCTACAGTAATCAAGAGAGTATGGTACTGGCACAAAAACAGAAAGATAGATCAATGGAACAGGATAGAAAGCCCAGATATAAACCCACGCACCTACGATCACCTTGTTTTTGATAAAGGAGGCAAGAATGTACAGTGGAGAAAGCACAGCCTCTTCAATAAGTGGTGCTGGGAGAACTGGACAGGTACATGTAAATGTATAAGATTAGATCACTCCCTAACACCATACACAAAACTAAGCTCAAAATGGATTAAAGACCTAAATGTAAGGCCAGAAACTATCAAACTCTTAGAAGAAAACATAGGCAGAACACTCTATGACATAAATCACAGCAAGATCCTTTCTGACCCACCTCCTAGAGAAATGGAAATAAAAATAAACAAATGGGACCTAATGAAACTTCGAAGCTTTTGCACAGCAAAGGAAACCATAAACAAGACCAAAAGACAGCCCTCAGAATGGGAGAAAATATTTGCAAATGAAGCAACTGACAAAGGATTAATCTCCAAAATTTATAAGCAGCTCATGCAGCTCAATAACAAAAAACAAACAACCCAATCCAAAAATGGGCAGAAGACCTAAATAGACATTTCTCCAAAGAAGATATACAGACGGCCAACAAACACATGAAAGAGTGCTCAACTTCATTAATCATTAGAGAAATGCAAATCAAAACTACAATGAGATATCATCTCACACCAGTCAGAATGGCCATCATCAAAAAATCTAGAAACAATAAATGCTGGAGAGGGTGTGGAGAAAAGGGAACCCTACTGCACTGTTGGTGGGAATGTAAATTGATACAACCACTGTGGAGAACAGTATGGAGGTTCCTTAAAATACTACAAATAGAACTACCATATGACCCAGCAATCCCACTACTGGGCATATACCCTGAGAAAACCATAATTCAAAACGAGTTTGTACCACAATATTCATTGCAGCTCTATTTACAATAGCCCAGAGATGGAAACAACCTAAGTGTCCATCATCGGATGAATGGATAAAGAAGATATGGCACATATATACAATGGAATATTACTCAGCCATAAAAAGAAACGAAATTGAGCTATTTGTAATGAGGTGGATAGACCTATAGTCTGTCATACAGAGTGAAGTCAGAAAGAGAAAGACAAATACCGTATGCTAACACATATATATGGAATTTAAGGAAAAAAATGTCATGAAGAACCTAGGGGTAAGACAGGAATAAAGACACAGACTAGAGAATGGACTTGAGGATATGGGGAGGGGGAAGGGTAAGCTGTGACAAGGCGAGAGAGAGTCTTGGACATATATACACTACCAAACGTAAGGTAGATAGCTAGTGGGAAGCAGCCCCATAGCACAGGGAGATCTGCTCGGTGTTTTGTGACCGCCTGGAGGGGTGGGATAGGGAGGGTGGGAGGGAGGGAGACGCAAGAGGGAAGAGATATTGGAACGTATGTATATGTATAACTGATTCATTTTGTTATAAAGCAGAAACTAACACACCATTGTAAAGCAATTATACTCCAATAAAGATGTAAAAAAAATTAATTAATAAATAAACAAATGGGACCTAATGAAACTTAAAAGCTCTTGCACAGCAAAGGAAACTATAAACAAGATGAAAAGCCAACCCTTAGAATGGGAGAAAATATTTGCAAATGAAGCAACTGACAAAGGATTAATCTCCAAAATATATAAATAGCTCATGCAGCTCAATATTAAAAAAACAAACAACCCAATCCAAAATTGGGCAGTAGACCTAAATAGACATCTTTACAAAGAAGACATACAGATGGCCAAGAAGCACATGAAAAGCTGCTCAACATCACTAATCATTAGAGAAATGCAAATCAAAACTACAATGAGTTATCACCTCACACCAGTTAGACTGGGCATCATCAGAAACTCTACAAACAATAAATGCTGGAGAGGGTGTGGAAAAAAGAGAACCCTCTTGCACTGTTGGTGGGAATGTAAATTGATATAGCCACTACGGAGAATAGTATGGAGGTTCCTTAAAAAACTAAAAATAGTATTACCATATGACCCAGCAATCCCACTACTGGACATATACCCAGAGAATACCATAATTCAAAAAGACACATGCACCCCAATGTTCATTGCAGCACTATTTACAATAGCCAGGACATGGAAGCAACCTAGATGCCCATCGACAGATGAATGGATAAAGAAGATGTGGTACATACATACAAAGGAATATTACTCAACCATAAAAAGGAATGAAATTGGGTCATTTGTAGAGATGTGGATGGACACAGAGACTGTCATACAGAGTGAAGTAAGTCAGAAAGAGAAAAACAAATATCGTATTTTAACACATATATGTGGAATCTAGAAAAATGGTACAGATGAACCAGTTTGCAAGGGAGAAATAGAGACACAGATGTAGAGAACAAACCTATGGACACCAAGCGGGGAAGGTGGGGGGGTATGAATTGGGAGATTGGGACTGACATATATACATATAAAAAAAATCATTATGGCAGGCTGGTAAAGGCTAACCAAATAACCTCATCAGGGGAAAATCTACAGCCTTCAGTTGGGTAAAAACAATCAATTGAAACACCTCCCCTGACAGTGAGATTAATTTCACTCTTCCAAAAGTGTGTTGTTAGCAACCATACTTCCAGGAGATGCTTCCCAAAGGAAGAGCCCTGGGGAAAACTATGTCTGGGAAACGCTATATGTTAAATGTATCTTACGATCATTCACAACACATATTAGCATAGTAAAAGTTTGTAGTAAAGGAAAATAAATAAATAAAATGTAAGCATAATGTAGGGATTGACATAAATTATAATAGCATAAATTTATTTTATGCTTTATTCAAATAAAACATCATTTTCAATTTAAAAAATGTTTTCAGTTTCCCATTACTTTAAATAAATATTTTGTAGTCTACTGAAGAATTGTTGGACAAGCAGTGCACTTAACTGCTATCAGTGTGTTAATGTCGTTGGAATCACTTCATTTGCCCATGCTAATCTTGATCTGACTGCATACACAATGATTCAGGGACTGCTGTATTGGCCAGTCTATACTGGTGCCCAGTGAGAGCATTGCCAGACTCCAGATCTGTCTCTGTGTGTCCTGTTGCCATCTTTATTCTGTACTTTTGTTACATCTTGCCAACTATTATTTCCAAAGGTAAAGCAAAATAATCTTAAAATTTTTCTGATATTTATGGAATATGCCTATTCCATAAATGAAGCAGAGGCCTTGAATATTTTTGCTGCTTCATCGTTCATGACTGAGCCCACACATCCCTTATCTGAGAAGTTTCACCGAAATCCAATCTGTGATCCTCGTATCTACCCCATTAAGCAGTCAGTAATTCATTTCCCTCCATTCTTTCAGTACTCTAAACGTATTTCAGTTATAGAATATGGCATGTTGTTTTGTAAATGCTTCTGTGTATCTCTCTTCAACTAGTCAACACATGTGTCCGTAAAAATAAGCTTTTTAATCTTCCTCATCTTCATGATATCAGTACTGGCACATGGCAAAAATTCAATTCATCTTGGTTAAAATCTTTTAATATCTGGGCACCTGAAGATTCGGGGCCATCAAGGTTGATCTAGTAGTTCATGGGAAGTATAAGCCATGTTCACACAGACTCATTCCAGCAAGAGGGAGAAATGCTTTCTCAATCATAGAAACCCACATATGGGTTAACAGCTAGGGTGTGAGACAGAGCAGAGAAGCAGAAATGATATAGGAGAGGCAGATAAAGTTGGGTAGGTCTGGCGGTGGGTCTTACAGGAATGTGTATGAGAATTTTGTGTGGGGAGGGTCTTACAGGGATATGAATGAGACTTTGTATATTAGTTTCCTATTGCTACTGTAACAAATGACAACAAACTTGGTGGCTTAAAATAACACAAATCTATTATCTTACAGTTCTGGAAGTGAGAAATAGAGTTACCGGACCAAGGCTGCATTCCTTTCTGGAGGCTCTAAGGGAGAATCCATTTTCTTGCCTTTTCTAGCTTTTAGAGGCTGCCCTAGAGTTTGGCTCATGACCCTCTTCCAACTTCAAAGCCAGCAATGATCATCCTTTCTCATATCACTACACTCTGACACCTTCTTCTGCCTCTCTCACTGTGATTACCTTGGGCCCACTCAAATAATTCAGGATAATCTCCCCATTTTAAGGTCAACTGATTAGCAATATTAATTTTTTTGTGAAACTTAATTCCCTTTTGCCACGTAGCCTAACATATTCACAGGTTCCAAGGATTCAGACATGACAACTTTGGAGACCATTATTCTGCCTACCACACTCAGTATAGGATAGGAAGCCTCTATCCAGGTCTTAAATCATAAATGCCATGATGAAATCATAGTGCTCTAGACTGAGCTGCCCTAAACTGCCCTCTCCAAAACCTTGCACAGTTGAGTCACCATGAGGATTTTTTTTCCCCCTCTGGGCACAAAGAATGGTAAAAAAAAAAATAGCAGATATACATGAGGTGCTTCACTCACATCCATATAGACAGATAACAACAGTTGAGTCCTTCTCTGTGTACATATGATGCTGGACCTAAGAAATGACCCAGTTGTCATGTGATGGGATGCCCACATGCATAATATTTTGAATAATTTTAATTCATTTAATGCGATCTGAGTCCCTACTAATCTGGTGGGTGGTATGATTCCCGTGACACTGACAGGGCTATGTGATTCTTTTGCTTTTGCATAACACTAATTAATAATGACAATGCAAGTATCTTTAGTGTAGTTGTCATCTTTTTTAGAGCTCAAAGGCTTTCATAGAATTTATCTTTTTTCTTTCAAAAAATATGCCTATGGGGTTACCAACTGCAATAGCACTATTTGAGATTAAAATAAGAAATAATTTTCAAACATCAGTGAGAGGCATAAGGAAATTTATAAATACAGTGATCTGACTGAAAAAAATAGCCAAACTGATTGTTTTCAGATATGCAAATTGTAAAGTCAATAATGCTTAAGTGAAGATTTCTGAAGTTGACTATTTGTATCTTCAAAGTACAAATGACCACGGCTGCATTCATTCATTCACTCTTTTAACACGTGTTTCGTATAAACTCCCAACTACCAGATACCATTCTAGGCATAGGGAGTCAATAAAAACAAGACAAGTTCACTGTGCTCGAGGAGCTTACTGTTAGTAGGAGACAGACCATACACTTTTAACAAACAAATTATCTTTCAGGTAGTGAAAAGTACTCTGAATAAAGGAAAAAACAGCACAGAGCAGAAAGAGAGAGAGAGAGAAAAGATCAATGTTATTTTAGTTATGGCGGTCAGGTACGGCCTGACCAGATATTTGAATAAGGGGCAAGCCATATGAAAAAATGAGAAAAGGGTGAGCATGCCAATTTGATTCAATGAGCAAATATTAATTAAGCATAGACTATGGGCCAGGAATCATTTTTGGTGCTGGGGAGAAAGCAAGTATAAAGACTCTGCCTAACGCAGGACAAGCCTGAAGAGATCAAGAAACAACAAAAAGTATATGCACTATTGAGTTATATTAATAAATGTCTTTACCAAACCCATTTACCCTGTAATTATTTAACAGGTGAAATAATTACCAAAAGCACAAAATCTTAGTAGTAGAGGTCAATCTAACTACCCCTCTTCCTAGAGCCAAGGTTTTAAAATTTCTTGCAATAGGATCACTTGATTAAACAAAGTCTCATGTGGAATTGCAACATAGTAAACAAATAAAAGTAATCTCTTCTGCTGAGGGATTTGTAGCTATCCATAGCCCTACCTATTCTGTCTCCCCTCAAAAGCCCCCATCCATGTTTTGCAGTGATATTAATTTCTTAGTTTTGATAATTGTACTATAGTTGTGTAAACTGTTAACATTAGGAGAAGCTGGTGAAAGATATATGGGACCTCTATGTACTACTTTTGCAACTTTTCTATAAGTCTAAAATTATTTCAAACTAAAAAGTTCAAAGAAAAATAAAATCCCACTACCATCACTACTAGGCAGCCCACTTAGAGCACAGGGGACACCATGTGAAGCCATTAAACCTGCTAACTAGCCATGCCTTGCTGATGTCGCCTACTTATATGAGACCTTAAGAAAAGGGCAGTTCCTTTCTGGGTAGCCTATTCTGGTTTTTAACCATCTTCCACAACAGAAAATTCTTTTTTTTTTTTTTTTTTTTTTTTGTCTGCATTGGATCTTCGTTGCTGCGTGTGGGCTTTCTCTAGTTGTGGTGAGCAGGGGCTACTCTTCGTTGAGGTGTGAGGGTTTCTCACTGCAGTGGCTTCTCTTGTCGTGGAGCAAGGGCTCCAGGCGCGCAGGCTTCAGAAATTGCGGTGCACAGGCTCTAGGGTGCGCGGGCTTCAGTAGTTATGATGTGCGGGCTCAGTAGTTGTGGCTCACAGGCTCTAGAGCGCAGGATCAGTAGCTGTGGCACACGGGCTTAGTTGCTGCACGGCACGTGGGATCTTCCCGGACCAGGGATTGAACCTGTGTTCCCTGCATTGGCAGGTGGATTCTTAACCACTGTGCCACCAGGGAAGTCCCACACCAGAAAATTCTTTCTTATGACTCTTTAAACCTTTCATGCTCTGGGATAAAACCATTTTTTTCAAGTTTTGTCATCAATAGATAATTAACTTGACTTTTACAAAATAATACTCTGTGATATATTCGTAGACCACATAATTTTCCATCAACCTTCTTTCTACAAGTTAATAGCAATGCCTTCATTTCTTCTCACAGGTCTTCTTTTTCCACATTTGAATCATTTGGGGGACTCACCACTTTCAGTTCTTTTTGACCTTCTTAAACTATGGTGTACACAGCTTATCACTGGACTTTTAAAAAAATTAATAGAAATAAAATTAAAAGAGGAGCCACACACTGTCAAATACCTTGGGAGAGAGGGTTGTGTTACTACTTAGACATAAAATATTCCTATTTGGATATTATTGCTGTAAAAACCTCACTACATTACCATATTTTGTTTTTTCTTACACATTTTTTCACATCACTCATGACAGTCGTTAAGCCAAGTGCCCCAGGCATTTGCTCCTAACCATTGAACAGCCAGACTGAGAACTTTAAGTCTTTTAGGGAGTCACAACTGCCAAAAATGCTCTCTCACCAGGAGACATATTCCCTGAATTATATAAAGTATAAATTTGTTCTGAACTCATTCACCTGTTATCATTAAACAATAGGTAAGGAAACCAACTAACTCTGTGACCCTGTCTGTTAGACCTCTCCACGCTTTAGTTCCCTGTCTGAAAAGTGAGGATAAGTGTTTACCGACTTCACGTAGGTGTTGCAAAAGTTGATTAATGCTTATAAGGCACCATCTGATGAGGGGCTCTGGCTGTACCACCCAAGTCATCATAGGCTGTGGTATGCATACTTCTCTCAAAAGGCACTCCTCAAAGCTTGGTACCATGACTGTGGATGATGTGCTGCGGCCCATCACTAGTTTGTGACCCAACTGTACTTTCAGACATGCACACCAAGAGCCAGTAAGGCTATCACCCAAAGCTGAAAAGCAGTTTTTCTAATGCTGCAGGCTCATGCACAAGGCACCAAAATAGCACTAGAAATACTATACCCATATTGCTTTATCCTAGACATCTGACACTTGTAAAGCTGATGCCAAATTTCTTGTCACATATGTGTCTGGAAGCCTTCATGCTGAGAGGCATTTCTCATCTTCTGACATTTCAGAGAGCTGCATGGAGCTAGACAAACACAGACCCTCCTTCAAAAAGGCTTGAGGTAAATGCAAGAATTCTTTCTGAGTGACCTCCACAGTCCTAATTGGAGGAGATCCAAGACACCCTTCGGCACATCTGTAATCCTTAGGATGTTCCAAATGTTTGAGTGTGCTTCCTCCAGTGAGTAAGAGCTGAACTGCCCTGGCTCTCCAAGGTCATCTGGAAATGATATACCATTAGCCAAATGAGGAAATGCTACTGCAGGCAAACCAACCATAAGATCAAACGATCCTCAGGGGTCCAGGAGCCCAGATACTCTGTCTTTGGTGACACAGGCCACCTCCATCTGTTAAAATCAGGCTTCAGTTGACTCTCATTACTGTTGTGATTGACTCCCCCAAACAGAAACTAAACTAGGATTTCTGCACATGCTACCACAGTAGATAATTTCCAGTGATTCCCTTCTCTTCTGATGTTGCCTCCACAACCTGCCTGACAAAGCAGGCACCGTGAAGACCCTATCCCCAGCCACCAAGGAGCAAAGGTTTTTAATAGGAGAATCCCTAAAGCAACATGTGTCAGAATAACCTAGTTTTAAATGTCAGTCCCCGGGCTCTAATCCAAACCTTTGAATCAGAACCTCTGGCACATAAGATCCAAAATCTGCATTTTTAACAAATTCCCCAGATGATCTTTCTTTAACTTTTATTTTCCCAGATAATTTTTATGCACACAAAGTTTTTAAAGCCTGACAGAATTTTCAAGTAAATTAAAACTCACACAAACCCTCAGCTTGTTGGGAGAGTTTCTGGGCACAGGCCTATGGTTAGTGGTCATTGAGTCATCTACCCGAAGCTCACCCACAGGCACACTGTGACTGTACTCAAGAGGAAGGAATGCATTTCATGATTTCCTGCTTCTCCAAGTCCCATTGTTCATGCTCTTCCTTTGGGATCATAAGTACTGCCATATGATGCTTCTGGCGTGAGTTGCCTTGTATTGTTTAACTTTTTTTTATTAGTTTTCTACTGCTGCCATAACAAATTACAAAACTTGGCACAAATTTATTATATTATAGTTCTGTAGGTTAGAAGTCTAACATGGATCCTACTGGGCTATGTTGGGCTGCACCTCACAGGCCTACAAGCCCTGCGCTTGTCCAGCTTCAAGACCAAAGAAAGAGCCCAGAGTCAGCAACAGAGAGATCAATGGTTTAATGGTTGGGGAGCTTACACCTCTGAAGCAAGGTCCTGGAGCAACACCCCACCATGTAAGGCGCATGGCAGGCAGAAAATGGGAGGGGGGTGCTGGGGATTACCAGTTATAGGCGAATGGACATCAGGTGGGCTCATTAGTTACCAGCGAAACCAGTAGAGGGGCACACGCCTCACCACCCCCTTTGATAAGAACAATCACTAGCTGGGGCCTGGGACAAGTACATAGGAAGGTCAGTCATGTGCGTAGGGTGTAGGTGAAGCAGGCACTGGTCAGGCAGGGGATGCACAGAGAGCAAGAGAACAGCCATCTTGAGTGGCCTGACCATACACTCCATCCCTACTACATACCCTGCACGACGTTTACAGTCTTGGTCTGCCCCTTGGTCCGCTAAAATCAAGATGTTAGCAAGGCTGGTTCCTTTCTGGAGGCTCTAGGGGAGAATCCATTTCCTTGCCTTTTGCAGCTTCTAGAGGCCACCCACAACTCTGGGCTCATGGCCCTCCTCCTCTATCTTCAAAGCCAATAATGCTGCATCTCTCTGACTATTCTTCCCATTTCCTTCTGACTCTCCTCTTCTGCCTCCCTCTGTCACTTTTAAGGATTCATATGATTACATTGGGGCCACTCGGGTAATCCAGGATAATCTTCCAATCTCAAGGTTCTTAATATGTGATTAAATCTGCAGAATCCCTGTTGCCATGTAAGGTAACATTTTCGTAGGTTCCAGGAACTAAGATGTGGGCACCTTTGGGGGCCCATACTTTTCATCTGTAATATGAAGGATGTCTTTATTTGGGTTCCCCCAAAAGCAGACCCTGAGACTAGAATTTGAGTACAAATCCCAGGGAGCTGAGTAAAGGAGTGGGGAAGTCGGGCAATACGGGAGGAAAGCAAACAAGTGAGTTAATGAGCAAAGACATCATTACAGGCAACAGACTGAAGTCCTCCAAGGACTGTGTAGAACAATATCAGACTACTCCCACCAAAGGGCAAAGAAACTGGGGCATTTATCCACCAATTCTCATAATTTATTAGTTAGGAGTCATATTAACTCCCAGGCACTTCTGGCACTTCCTGCCTCCCTGACTGTGGAAGGGCTCCACGGCTAGAGAATGACCTTGGCAGAGACACACAAGAGGCTGTACACTTGTGCCATCTGAGGGGCTAACAGTATCTGAATCAAAGGTTTGGTTTCTGAGGGAAGTGTGACATTATGCTCATATCTTTGACCCAGCAATTCTACCTCCAGGTAATTTATGTAAGGGCATAATTGGACACATATGCAATGATTATTTGTAATATTTTAAAGAATTGGAAATAATTTAAATTTTCATTAATAGGGGATTAGTTAAATAAATTATGATGGTAAAATTGAATACATTTTTAAATTAAGTATAATAATGTCAGTCTACATTTATTGATAAGAGAAGCCATTTCCTGACATACTTCTGAGTCAAAAAAAGGCAGGTTACAAATAGCAAGTATATTATAAATCTGTTTATGTAAAATTATGTATGTATAATATGTGTGTGTGTATGCATAGCAAGATGGCTCAAAGAATGTTCATCAAAACTCTAACAGTAGTTATTTCTAGGGAGCAGAATTTCTCATCCTTTATACTTTCTCCTTCACAATTCTATGTGTTACAAAATATTTTACAGTAAACAATGCATTATTTATTAATCAATTTATTACAAGGATATTTTCCATTCCAAAAAAAAAAAGAATTCAAGTTGTCCTAAAAGACAAGTGCTGGGACTTCCTTGGTGGTGCAGTGGTTAAAAATCTGCCTGCCAGTGGAGGGGACATGGGTTCTATCCCTGGTCCAGGAAGATCCCATATGCCACAGAGCAACTAAGTCCGTGCACCACAACTACTGAGCCTGCGCTAGAGAGCCCACGAGCCACAACCACTGAGCCCACGTGCCACAATTACTGAAGCCCACGTGCCTAGAGCCTGTGCTCTGCAACAAGAGAAACCACCACAATGAGAAGCCCGCACACCGCAACGAAGAGTAGCCCCTGCTCGCCACAACTAGAGAAAGCCCACACACAGCAACCAAGACACAACACAGCCAAAAATAAATTAAAAATTTAATCTTAAAAAAAAAAAAAGATGTGTCTTTTTAGGTCTAATACGATAATGTTCCATGTGCTTATATATACTTCTCCATTTTAAAACTGCATGAGGCTAGGGACCACAGGATACTTAGGGCATATTTTGAACACAATAGGTGCTTAATAAATTTTTATTCTTTAATTGAGTTTCATCAGTATGAAATTCAGTAAAACAACTCACTGAATAAACTGGGTCACAGTGAAATTTTCACAATGCATGGAGATGACTTCCCAGTGAGCTGAGAAGCATGGTATGGGCTTACAGGCAGGGCCTGCCACTGCAGGCAAGGGCAGGCCCGTCACTGCCTGGACATACCCACGCAATCCCAGAGATACTATTGAGCTCCACTCCCCTAATTAGGCAGAAGTAACCAATGTGAGTACAGCTTTTCAGTTGTTACAGCAAATGAGACAAGGGGAATTTGTGTCAATCTGCAAGAAATTAATTTAACAGTTTGTCCCCTAAACTCTAGGTCTTCCTCAGAAACAACACTGCACTCTAGTTATGCATAAGGGCAGAGTTGACTGCAAGTACAGAGAGGAAAAACAAGTGGGTGGGTGAACAAGTCACACTGTGCCCATAGTACAACAGGAATAAGAATAGTTCAGTATGGGAGTTCCCTGGTGGTCTAGTGGTTAGGATTCTGGGCTTTCACTGCCATGGCGCAGGTTCAATCCCTGGTCAGGAAACTGAGATCCTGCAAGCCGTGAGGCCTGGCCAAAAAAAAAAGAATAGTTCAGTGTGAGACTTCACAGTCTACCCTCCATACCTCATGTCCCCCTTGTATGGCTAAAGGGGAAATTAATTTTCTTACCTGTCCAAGTTGCTTTTGGACATCCCTTTGTTCTTTAGAATCTGAATAAGGAACAGATAGAGAGACAGTACAAAAATGGACAAGGAGGGAGGGAGACCAGAGAATCACGAAATGGGTGTCAGGGAGAGTTTGCGGGATTTTGAGGTGTCAGGTGGAGATTCAGAGCTTTGGGGAGCACCTGATGTCCATGTGGGAAGGAAATGAGGATGACAGTGAAGTAGAGAGATTTTAAGATGCTCTTTCTATATTAAGAATGCATACTAAAATCTATTAAATTATACACTTTAGATGGGTGAATTGTATGGTAATGTGAATTGTATCTCAATAAAGCTATATTTTTAAACAGGGTACCCTCCCAGAAAAATGCACACCCCACTTTGGAAGTTTACTGAAAAACTAAAAAATACTTTAAGAGCTGTAATGACTTTTGGGGTACCACACCATTTTTTGAATTATCCTTGCACAGAGACTGAGCCATGTGGAACTTCAATTATGTTTGGGTTATAGTAGATCAGAGAAAAGATCCTTAGATCCTAGGGGATCCTCAAAGATACACTAGTCCAAGCTCTCATTTCAAAGGTGAGAAAATGAAGCTGGAAAGGTTAAGTTTTCATTGTCTCACAGTAGTAAAGCTGGGAACTCAGTAGTAAAACTGGGAACTATGGAGATCTATCTCAAGTCTTTTGAAATCTACCACCCCACCCCCATCTAACGCTCTTCCTGCTATTGTTTATAGAAAGAAACAAGTTGAGCATAAACAAGATTAGAACATGTAGTTATTATGCCCATGGCTCAATCAAGTTTTTCTAGCCTTTAGAACAAATCAGTTAGACTGGCATCAATTCAATCAGTTGTACAGCACTGCCTAGTTAGCAAGCATAGCCATGGAGATTCAGCCTTTCTGGCCCAAGCCTGGAGAATAATCAGTCCTCACAATGGCAATGTTGCCCTCACCTCCTTTTGAAGAGCAACAGAAAAATACAATAGTTATCCTTTATTTGGGCACTTATCTATGCATCAATTTGGGCAGGGCAGTCAGAGCCCTATGACATTGGAATTTGGAGAGTTCCATTTTTAAACAGGAATTTTAAAACTACTAGATGCCACTAATGTAAATAAGACCCATCTGTGAATCACATCAGAAATTTATGAAGTTAATTATGGGATTGCATCTCTGATGCTCTCCCAGGATGGCTCTGGCACCTGCTATGTGCTAGTCTAGACATTTTACATATGGTATCTCTTTAATCCTTTCAATAATCCTGTTACATGGGTATTAATCACCCCATTTTGCAAATCAAAAGACTGAAAACATGATGGGAGCAGGACCAAACAAGTAAGAGACAAATTCTGATGTCAATACAATATCCTTAAGGCTCAAGGAGGGTAGATTTCGTGATGTGATTTAAGGCTGTACCAAAAGGGCCCCCTTTTGTCCCAAAAGAGTCACCCCAGTGCCTGTCATTCTGTCATTAGCTCCATTTATTTGTGACTTAAATACCCTTAATAGTCATCTATGAAATTTAAAATAACCTATGCATGGATCAGAGTAGACAGTGCTATGCTACAGACTAAACTGGAATCTCAGTAGCCTGACACAATAAAAGTATTTCTTGCTCATACAAGGTCTGATGCAGATGTCTGGAGTCCCTTAAAGGGGACTGGGGATGAGACAAGGCGAGCATGGAAGATGGACAGTGTAGGATGCTTTAGATTCACAGATGCAGATCATGCAGGCCTACAAGCGGAATACATCATTTCCACCCACATTCTGCTGGACAGAAATCACTCACATGGACAACCTAACTGCACAGGTAACTGGGAAGTATAGGAAAGCAAAGGAGTGAGTGAGCACTATAATCTCCACCACACTCCTGATAGAATTGTAGCTTTGGTTCTTATCTGTCAGTACATTAGTTAAGAGTTAGCAACAACAATAGACACAAGTAGTATGCAAGGAATCTCTTCTTCAGGACAGAACCAGAAAGGAAGAGATAGAAAAGAGACAGTGACAGAGACAAATGTACATACTTGACAATTTTATTGGGTTTTGTCCAACTTGAAAAATCAGTCTACCAAACCTCACTGTGTCTCCAGCTCCTGGCTCAGGCTTCCAAGGGCTTTGGTTGTATGATGACCTTCAGAAATATCAGAACTAAATGTGTTTGTTTTATTCACAGAGGCAAGTAGGTATTTGGAGAGTTACAACTAAATAAGTATTTTCCTGACAATTTGACTGTAACAGATAACAATAAATTGACGTATTTTTCCATTTATTTTTACCACAAAACTCAGTGACAACAAAACAATGAACTGCCCCCCCCCAAAAACAATAAATCAAATTTAAGGATGCATGAAATTTTTAAATCATATATTTAAAGGAAAATTATTATTTTATTAAACATTAATAATAGCTATTTGTGCATGACCCAATTATTCTAGAAACCTGGCTTGAAACCCTCCTTTTCACTCAGCCTAATTACCAACTGCATTTGATTTTATCTCCAAAGTATCTCTCAAGTTCATCATCTTCTCCTCTATCCCTATTGTGGCTGGCTCAAACGTTCTCATCTGGAAAATCACATCACCTCCTAGATGATCTCCCTGCATTTAGTCTTGCCCCCTCCCTCAATCCAAATTTGAAAAGCATTGAGCTTGAAACTGCAGGGTGGAAGGGAATCCTTTAGAATCTGGTTGAACATGCTGATTCCCAAGTTTCCCCCCTCCCGGAAATTCTGATTCAGTGGATCTAAGGTGCAGTTCAGGGCTCTGAATATTTTTTAAGTATTGCAGAAGATGGCAATGTGTGCGGTCCTAATAGAGACGCTGCTCTGTACAAAATCTCAGCAAGAATCCCAAGTCTCAACTGCCAGTCCTCTGTTTAAAGCAATTAAATGGCTCATCACTACCAGCTGGATAAATTCCATGTCCTTTATCTTGGAATATAAAGCCTCCAAGACCCAGGCCTTGAATATCTTTCCAGCCTCATATTTCACTATTCCTCCTCAAACCTTACACTTTCAGAACCACCACCGTTAAGTTATTTGTAATTCCTGAGCACACTGTATTGTTTCATGCCTCCACATTAGCCCATGCTGTTCTGGCTACTCAGAATTTCCTTGGGCACTGTCGTTCTGATAAACCAGCATTTACCTTCAAAACTGAGCGTGAGTCATTTCTTTGTGAATTTCTCTAATATGCCACCATTACTTTGTCAGTGTTGATGTCTTCCTCCTCTTTCTTCCTCCTGTCTGCTCCTGACTTTTGTAGACTCCTATGACTGCACATCTTTGTTTACATTCCTCTCATTCCCTGTCTTTTCATTGTCTCACCTCCTTGCTTCATCTCTGTGCCTGGCACGTAGAAGGCACTAAATAAACATTGTTGAATGATTGGTAAACAGAAAAATTGAGCTCCTTTGGATATAGCAACAAAGGAAGATTCCTCTTTGGATTAGCTGGCTCATTAAGTTAAATATTTTAGTTCAGTTTATAACATTTTCTCTTTCCTACATTATTCAAATTAATTCTACAAACACTTTTTGAAAGCCTACTAAGCATGTACAATAGTGCTTCCTAAAATCCTATGTTTATATGCTAAAAACTATGAGATACAGGCTTTCTTTGCCTTTTATCTCTACTGGTCTTTCATTAATTTTCTTATTTAACTAATGGTTTCTGTACCAACCAGATGAGTTATTAGCACTTTGAAGACATATCTTTTGAGGTGCTTACACTAGTAATAAATATTTCCCTCCAAACAAAGCTAAAATTTCTTTCCAAATAGTGTAATATCAGGTAGTGTTAAAATATTTCCATACATTTGTGTTTCTACCCAATGAGTTCTTTGGGAAACTGCATGAGAAAGTTAGTAGCAGCCTAATACTTAACCCACATTCCTGAGCAATCAATAAGTTGTGCTTTGGTGTTTTTTTTGTTTTTTGTTTTTTTGTGCTTTGGTTTTCTTAATTGCATGACCCAAGCACCTAACTCACATCCTGAGGGAGACTGTTAAGTAATAGAAGGAATGGACCACTGTCTTTCTATATTTACCTCTGGATCTTTGTACTTAAAGACCTCCTCTGGATTCTGAAAGCAGCCTATGGCATTTGAAAATGTGGCATAAATATGGTAGCCTTGATCACCCCTAGGTGAAACTAAACAACCTCTTTTATAAATTCTTTCAAAAGTTTAGGTCAGGATGTTAAGCCTGCACACAACAATGTATTTAAACATTGCTGCTCTATACAACTACTTATATACTTTATTGTGTAAATTTGTCTCTCAAAGGAGAAAATGTTATAAAATAGGCAGTAAAACTCTTAAACTTGCCAACATTCTGCAGTCTAAAATAATTTTCTAACAGAGGAAGACACTGCTTCTTTTCAGCAGAAAACTGAAATTATTACTAATGTACTCTGACATCAAAATAGTAAGAACGATTACTTATCCTATATTTGTTGCAATAGAGTTATCTGGATGTGGTAAAAATAGCTCCAAGAACAATCCTCACTCTAGCCATAAACCTGTAAATCTTCCCTACAAAGACAAAAACTGTCCACAGCAATCAACAGCAACACTCCAAGTCTGACACTCTCAGGCACCTAAACAACACAGTATTGACAGGTCAAAGAGCCCTGTTAGCATTAACCAGGAAATCACACAGAGCACCCTACTCCCTCTTCCCAAGGAACAAGTGTCCTTAATCCAGCAATGGACCAAAACTCAAAGCTGCCCCAGATAATACACAATGGAGGGCTGCAAATATGCCCCATGGAAAGATAAGAAATTATAATAAAGTTTAAAATCACTTGTAAGGTGGCTATATTTAAAAAAAACAAAATAAGTGTTGATGAGGATATGGAGAAATTGGAACTTTCATACATTGCTGGTGGCAATGTAAAACAGTGATACTTTTGGCAGTTCCTCAATAAGTCAGACATAGAATTACCATATGATCCAGCAATTTCACTCCTAGGTATATACCCAAAAGTATCGAAAATAAGGATTCAAATAGACACATACATGAATGTTCTTGGCAGCACTATTCACACCAAAGGGTGGGAAAAACACGATGTCCATCAACAGATGAATGGATAAACAAAATGTAGTATATATACACAGTGGAATATTATTCAACCTTAAAAAGGAATGAAGTACTGATACATGTTACAACATTGATAAACTTAGAAAATATTATGCTAATAAAAGAAACCAGTCACTAAAGGCCACATATTGCATGATTCCATTTATATGAAATATATAGAGGAGGCAGAAAACAGATTAGTTGCTAGGGGCTGTGGAGAGGGTAGAATGGGAGTGACTGCTTAATATCTCCCATTTCCTTTTAGAGTGATGAAAATGTCTGGAGCTACATAGGGGTGATAGTTGCATGACACTGTGAGTGTCCTAAGTGTCATTGAATTGTACACTTAAAAATAGTTAAAATGTGACTTTTATATTACATGAATTTTACTACCAAAGAAAATCATTTGGCAGCTAAATAATTTTTAAAGATGTAATATAGTTCTGATAGTCCACGGTAATAATACTTGATTAAAGTATATTTATCAATACAAGTATTTATAAATTGCTTGAATTATCAAATGTCGGCCTTAAATCTAAATAAATATACCATTACAGTAGAATTTCAAAGAATCTTGAAAACAGATGATATTTGGTGAATATTTGGTATATTAAAAAGTAGAAATGCTCTAAAGTCAAATAACATAAACCCCAAATTCATAACAATTTTGGTAATGTAAGATGATTACAGATATCTATGATTAAATGCCTAGAAGACCACAAATTCTCAGAAGTCTGAGAAAAACTAATGTTCTATTTTGAAAATGAATAAATGCTCAGCATCCCAAAGAATTACTGGCCTACATCTTTACTCAGCATTATGTATATATATGAAGATTCATCAACAGAATTTATGCTGAGTGCTTATTATGTATCACACACTATTCTAGGCATTGGAAATATGAAATTTATTAAGGCAAGGTTCTTGCCCTAAAGGCTCTTATGAATAAAGTGAAAACCATACATGTTTTACATATTGCAATTTTACATATGCCAATAACGTCACCCAGAACAGTAGAAGGATGAATAGCCAACCAGTCAACAGTAATTACAGATAAAAAACTTATTGCTATTATCTTCCTAAGTGGTTTTTAAAGCAAAGCACCAATAAATCAGTATCATTATGTTGTCATCCAGATAACTGCTGAGAAACACCATGCCGGATATTTGAGTTGGTAATCATGTTCTCCTAAACTCCTAAGCTCTGTTTTATTCATGTTCTGTCTCCTCAGTCAATAAGAAAAGTGGGTAAATGTTAGGCTGCGATCTCATTTCAAGAAAGAAATTTTTGATACACAGAACTCTGTACCAGGCATTATGGATTACTCAGAATGTAATCACCTTTGTGTAATTTGCCATCTGACTGGCTAGGCAAAATGCCCATCAGAACTATTTAAAGAGCAATTAGAGAGTGACATAAGATCTAAACACACGAGTCAATATAGTATAAACCAAGCTTCCGAGTGCTTTGAGAATGAGAAGTATGAAAGACTCAAACCAGAGCATTTACCTGATACCCACTGTCCTTCTGATACAGCATGGGCTATGGTTTACATGCTCCCTTAAAGTCAAAAAACAATCCTAACCCTGACCTATTCTCTTCATATCACATGTAGCAGCTGGGAAGAGGAAATCTAGGACTTACTGTGTTGCCAGGCACTTTGGTGGGCATTTTTATATTTAACCTCACAAAAACCCAAGCTAGTTCATCATCATCATCATTCCCATTTAATACTTGCCCAAGATCACACAGCAACCAAATGTGATGGTTGGGAGGGGTAACTGAACTCAAGTTTGATTTCAAAGACTATTTTTTCCATACTATTTTACTCCATGATGCCACACTCCTGAGACCATACTCTAATAAGAGTTGTTGCCCTAAAGTAATGGCTCTTTTTCAGAGGTGCTTCTCAGAATTACCTCAAGAGCTTTTGCAAAATTACATACTGAGAGTCATACCCCAGATATAGAGCCATAACCCAGATATATCGGCCAGAAACTCTAGGGCTGGAGCCTGGGCATGTATATCTCTAAAATTCTACCAAGTAATTGTATACATTCATCTGACTAAGAAGCTCTGCCTTCATGTATGTTGCCAGAGTAAAACATCAACTACATAATTCAAAAACATTTCACACACTGAAGAACATGAATTTACTGATTAAAAGGGCTAAACAAGTGCCTGGCCTAATTGATGAAAATAGATCCATATCAAGGCACATCATTATGAAATGTCAGAACACTGAGAAAATGAACTTTGAACAGATTTTTTTTCTTAAATCACATAAAAAGAATATGGAATCAGAGTGGCTTTAGACATCTCAATGATACTGGAAATTAGAAGATAAAGGAATGATGGCTTCAAAATCAAAAGAAAACTATCCCCAATCTAGAATTTTACACCCAGCCAAACAATCACAAATGACGATAATATAAAAAGCATCTTCCCGCATGCAAGTGCTCAAAAAATTATCCCACACACCCTTTTTCAGAAAGCAGGAGATTGTATTCCACTAAAGTGAAAGAACGAAGAATACTTTTAGAAAAAATAAGACATGAGATCCTTTCTTTTTTAATTTTTTTATTGAAGTATAATTGACATTCAGTATATTAGTTTCAGGTGTACAACATAGTGATTCAATATTCTATACATTGCTAAATGATCACCACAATAAATCTAGTTAAATTCCGTCACCATATATAGTTACAGAATTTTTTTTCTTGTGAGTACTTTTAAGATTTATTGTCTTAGCAACTTTCAAATACGAAATACAGTATTATTGACTATAGTCACGATGCTATACACTACATCCCCATGACACATTTATTTTATAACTGAAAGTTTGTAACTTTTGACTCTCTTCACCATTTTTCTCAGCCCCCGCTTCCAGCCCCTACAACCACCAATCCGTTCTCTGAGCTTGCTGTTTTTCCTTGCTTGTTGGTTTGTTTACATTCCACATATAAGTAAGGTCATACAGTATTTGTCTTTCTCTGTCTGATTTATCTCACTTAACATAATGCCCTCAAGGTCCATGTTGTCACAAATGGCAAGATTTCATTCTTTTTATGGCTGAATAATATTCCATTGTGTGTATATGTGTGTGTTTATATATATATATACATATATCACATTTTCTTTATCCATTTATCTGACAATGAACACTTAGGTTGTTTCCATATCTTGGCTATTGTAAAGAGTGATGCGATGAACATGGGGTGCATTTTCAAACTAGTGTTTTCATTTTCTTCAGATATATACCCAGGAATGCAATTGCTGGATCATATAATAGTTCTATTTTACTTTTTGAGGAACCTCTGTACTGTTTTCCATAGTGGCTGCACCAATTTACATTCCCTCCAACAGTGTACAGGCATTCTCTTTTCTCCACATCCTCACCAACAATTACTATTTGCCATCTTTTTGATGACAGCCATTCTGACAGGTGTGAGGTGATATCTCATTGTGGTTTTGATTTGTTTTTCTCTGGTGATTAGCGATATTGAACATCTTTTCATGTGCCTGTTGGCCATCTGTATGTCTTCTTTGGAAAATTGTCTATTCAGGTCTCCTGCCCATTTTTAAATTGAGTTGTTTTTTTGATGTTGCGTTGTATGAGCTGTTTATATATTTTGGATGTCAACCCCTTATGGGTCATATCATTTGCAAATACTTTCTCCTATTCAGTAGGTTGTCTTTTCATTTTGCTGATGAAAAGCTTTTAAATTTAATTAGGTCCCATTTATTATTTTTTGCTTTTGTTTCCTTTGCCAAAAGAGATCCAAATGATTTATTGCTACAGTTTATGTCAAAGAATGTTCTGCCTATGTTTTCTTCTAGGACTTTTATGGTATCCAGTCTTACATTTAGGTCTTTGATCCATTTTGAGTTTATTTTCATACATGGTGTGAGAAAATGTTCTAATTTCATTCTTTTACATGTAGCTGTCCAGTTTTTCCAGCACCACTTATTGAAAAGACTGTCTTTTCTCCACTGTATTTTCTTCCCTCCTTTGTTTTAGGTTAATTGAATATAAGTGTATGGGTTTATTTCTGAGCTCTCTATTCTGTTCCATTGATCTATGTGTCTGTTCTCATGCCAGTTCTATACTGTTTTGATGACTGTAGCTTTGTAATATATTCTGAAGCCAGGAATCATGATTCCTCCAACTCTGTTCTTCTTTCTCAAGACTGTTTTGACTATTTGGGGTCTTTTTGCTTCCATACAAATTTTTAAATTATTTGTTCTAGTTCTGTGAAAAATGCCATTGGTATTTTGATAGGGATTGTATTGAATCTGTAGATTGCCTTGGGTAGAATGGTCATTTTAATAATACTAATTCTTCCAATCCATGAACATGGTATATCTTTCCATCCGTTTGTGTCATCTTTAATTTCTTTTATCACTGTCTTACAGTTTTCCAAATACAGGTCTTTACCTCCTTTGGTAAGTTTATTCCTAGGTATTTTAATGTTTTTGATGCAATGGTAAATGGGATTGTTTCCTTAATTTCTCTTTCCGAAAGTTCATTGTTAGTGTATAGAAGTGCAATAGATTTGTATATATTAATTTTGTGTCCTGCAACTTTATTGAATTCATTTATTAGTTCTAACAGTTTTTTGGTGGCGTCTTTAGGGTTTTCTATATATAGTATCTTGTCATCTACAAATAGTGACAGGTTTACTTCTTCTTTCCAATTTGGATGCCTTTAATTTCTTTTTCTTGCCTAATTGCTCTGGCTAAGACTTCTGATACTATGTTGAATAAAAGCAGCAGAAGTGGGCATCCTTGTCTTGTTCCTAATCTTAGAGGAAAAGCTTTCAGCTTTTCACCATTGAGCATGATGTAAGCTATGGATTTCTCATATATGGTCTTTATTATGTTCAGGTATGTTCCCTCTATATCCATTACATTGAGAGTTGTTTTGTTTTGTTTTGTTTTTGTCATGAATGGATGTTGAATTTTTTCAAATGCTTTTTCTGCATCTGAGATGATCATGTGATTTTTATCATTTGTTTTCTTAATGTGGTTATCCACTCATTGATTTGCCAGTGTTGAACCATCCTTGCATACCTGGAATAACTCCCACTTGATCATGGTGTATGATCCTTTTAATATACTGTTGAATTTGGTTTGCTAATATTTTGTTGAAGATTTTTGCATATATGTTCATCAGGAATAATGGCCTGTAATTTTATTTTCTTGTGGTATCCTTATGTGGTCTTGGTATCAGGGTAATGCTGGCTTTGTAAAATGTGTTTGGAAGTGTTCCCTCCTCTTCTATGTTTTGAAAGCATTTGAGAAGGATTGGTATTAATTCTTCTTTGAATATTTGATAAGTTTCACTAGTGAAGTCACCTGGTCCTAGACTTTTGTTTGTAGGGAGTTTTTAAATTACACATTCAACCTCCTTACTAGTAACTGGTCTGTTCATATTTTCTATTTCTTTATGACTCACTCTTGGAAGGTTGTATGTTTCTAGGAACTTATCCATTTCTTCTAGGTTGTCCAATTTATTGGCATATAATTGTTCACAGTAATATTTTATGATCATTTTATTTCTGTGGTACCAGTTGTAACTTTTCTTTCATTTCTGATTTTATTTATTTGACTCCTCTCTCTTTTATTCTTGATGAATCTAGCTAAATGTTGGTTAATTTTAACTTTTCATAGAACCAGTTCTTGGTTTCAGTGATCTTTCCTATTGTCATTTTAGTCTCTATTTCATTTATTTCTGCTCTGATCTTTGCTATTTCCTTGCTTCTACTAATTTTGGGCTTCATTTGTTCTTCTTTTCCTAGATTCTTGAGGCATAAAGTTATGTTGTCTATTTGAGATTTTTCTTGTTTCTTGAGGTAGGCATTTATCACTATGAACTTCCCTGTTAGAACTGCTTTTGCTGCATCTCATAAGTTTTAGTACATTGTATTTCCATTTTTGTTTGTATCAAAATATTTTTTATTTTATTTATTTTTTTATACAGCAGGTTCTTATTAGTCATCAATTTTATACACATCAGTGTATACATGTCAATCCCAATCACCCAGTTCATCAAACCATCACCCCCACCCCCCACCGCTTTCCCCACTTGGTGTCCATACGTTTGTTCTCTACATCTGTGTCTCAATTTATGCCCTGAAAACGGGTTCATCTATACCATTTTCCTAGGTTCCACATATATTCGTTAATATACAATATTTGTTTTTCTCTTTCTCACTTACTTCATTCTGTATGACAGTATCTAGATCCATCCATGTCTCTACAAATGACCCAATTTCGTTCCTTTTTATGGCTGAGTAATAGTCCATTGTATATACGTACATCTTCTTTATCCATTTGTCTGTCGATGGGCATTTAGGTTGCTTCCATGACCTGGCTATTGTAAACAGTGCTACAGTGAACACTGGGGTGCATTTTTCAAGTATGGTTTTCTCTCGGCATATGCCCAGTAGTGGGATTGCTGGATCATATGATAATTCGATTTTTAGTTTTTTAAGGAACCTCCATACTGTTCTCCATAGTGGTTGTACCAATTTACATTCCCACCAACAGTGCAAGAGGGTTCCCTTTTCTCCACACCCTCTCCAGCATTTGTTGTTTATAGAGTTTCTGATGATGCCCATTCTAACTGGTGTGAGGTGATTCTCATTGTAGTTTTGATTTGCGTTTCTCTAATAATTAGTGATGTTGAGCAGCTTTTCATGTGCTTCTTGGCCATCTGTATGTCTTCTTTGGAGAAATATCTATTTAGGTCTTCTGCCCATTTTTGATTGGGTTGTTTCTTTTTTTAATATTGAGCTGCATGTGCTGTTTATATACTTTGGAGATTAATCCTTTGTCCTTTGATTCATTTGCACATGTTTTCTCCCATTCTGAGGGTTGTTTTTTCAACTTCTTTATAGTTTCCTTTGTTGTGCAAATGCTTTGAAGTTTCATTAGGTCCCATTTCTTTATTTTTGTTTTTATTTCCATTACTCTAGGAGGTGGATCAAAAAAGACCTTGCTGTGATTTATGTCAAAGAGTGTTCTTCCTCTGTTTTCCTCTAGGAGTTTTATAGTGTCCGATCTTACACATAGGTCTCTAATCCATTTTGAGTTTATTTTTGTGTATGGTGTTAGGGAGTGTTCTAATTTCATTCTTTTACATAAAGCTGTCCAGCTTGCCCAGCACCATTTATTGAAGAGACTGTCCTTTCTCCATTGTATATCCTTGCCTCCTTTGTCATAGATTAGTTGACCATAGGTGCGTGAGTTTATCTCTGAGCTTTCTATCTTGTTCCATTGATCTATATTTCTGTTTTGGTGCCAGTACCATATTGTCTTGATTACTGTAGCTTTGTAGTATAGTCTGAAGTCAGGGAATCTGGTTCCTCCAGCTCTGCGTTTTTCCCTAAAGACTACTTTGGCTATTCGGGGTCTTTTGTGTCTCCATACAAATTTAAAAATTTTTTGTTCTACTTCTGTAAAAAATGCCATTGGTAATTTGATAGGGATTGCATTGAATCTGTAGATTGCATTGGGTAGTATAGTCATTTTCACAATATTGATTCTTCCAAACCAAGAACATGGTTTATCTCTCCATCTGTTGGTATCATCTCTAATTTCTTTCATCAGTGTCTTATAGTTTTCTGCAGACAGGTCTTTTGTCTCCCTAGGTAGGTTTATCTCTAGGTACTTTATTCTTTTTGTTGCAATGATAAATGGGAGTGTTTCCTTAATTTCTCTTTCAGATTTTTCATCATTAGCATATAGGAATGCAAGAGATTTCTGTGCATTAATTTTGTATCCTGCAACTTTACCAAATTCATTGATTAGCTCTAGTAGTTTTCTGGTGGCATCTTTAGGATTCTCTCTATATATAGTATCATGTCATCTGCAAACAGTGACAGTTTTACTTCTTCTTTTTCAATTTGTATTCCTTTATTTCTTTTTCTTCTCTGATTGCCATGGCTAGGACTTCCAAAACTATGTTGAATAATAGTGGTGAGAGTGGACAAACTCGTCTTGTTCCTGATCTTAGAGGAAATGCTTTCAGTTTTTCACCATTGAGAATGATGTTTGATGTGGGTTTGTCACATATGACCTTTATTATGTTGAAGTAGCTTCCCTCTATGCCCACTTTCTGGAGAATTTTTATCATAAATGGGTGTTGAATTTTGTAAAAGCTTTTTCTGCATCTATTGAGATGATCATATGGTTTTTATTCCTCAATTTGTTAATATGTTGTATCACATTGATTGATTTGTGTATATTGAAGAATCCTTGCATCCCCAGGATAAATCCCACTTGATCATGGTGTATGATCCTTTAAATGTGTTGTTGGATTCTATTTGCTAGTATTTTGTTGAGGATTTTTGCATCTGTATTCGTCAGTGATATTGGTCTGTAATTTTCTTTTTTTGTACTATCTTTGTCTGGTTTTGGTATCAGGGTAATGGTGGCCTCATAGAATAAGTTTGGGAGTACTCCTTCCTCCGCAATTTTTTGGAAGAGTTTGAGAAGGATGGATGTTAGCTCTTCTCTAAATGTTTGATAGAATTCACGTGTGAAGCCATCTGGTCCTGGACTTTTGTTTGTTGGAAGATTTTTAATCAGAGTTTTAATTTCATTACTTGTGGTTGGTCTGTTCATATGTTTTATTTCTTCCTGGTTCAGTCTTGGAAGGTTATACCTTTCTAAGAATTTGACCATTTCTTCCAGGTTGTCCATTTTATTTGCATAGTGTTACTTGTAATAGTCTCTTAGGATGCTTTGTATTTCTTTGATGTCTGTTGTAACTTCTCCTTTTTCATTTCTAATTTTATTGATTTGAGTCCTCTCCCTCTTTTTATTAATGAGTCTGACTAAAGGTTTATCAGTTTTGTTTATCTTCTCAAGGAACCAGGTCTTAGATTTATCGATCTTTGTTATTGTTTTCTTTGTTTCTATTTCATTTATTTCTGCTCTGATCTTTGTGATTTCTTTCCTTCTGCTAACTTTGGGTTTTGTTTGTTCTTCTTTCTGTAGTTCCTTTAGGTGTAAGGTTAGATTGTTTGTTTGAGATTTTTCTTGTTTCTTGAGGTAGGATTGTATTGTTATAAACTTCCCTCTTAAAACTGCTTTTGCTGTATCCCATAGGTTTTGGATCGTCATGTTTTCATTTTCATTTGTCTCTAGGTACTTTTTGGTCTCCTCTTTAATTTTTTCAGTGATCTCTTGGTTATTTAGTAACATATTGTTTAGACTCCATGTGTTTCTGTTTTTTACAGGTTTTTTTCCCCCTGTAATTTATTTCTAACCTCATAGTATTGTGGTCGGAAAAGATGCTTGATATGATTTCAATTTTCTTAAATTTACCAAGGGTTGATTTGTGACCCAAGATGTGATCTATCCTGGAGAATATTCTATGTGCACTTGAGAAGAAAGTGTAATCTGCTGTTATCGGATAGAATGCCCTAAAAATATCAGTTAAATCTATCTGGTCTATTGTGTCATATAAAGCTTGTGTTTCCTTATTAATTTTCTGTCTGGATGATCTGTCCATTGGTGTAAGTGAGGTGTTAAAGTCCCCTACTATTATTGTTTTACTGTAGATTTCTTCTTTTATAGCTGTTAGCAGTTACCTTATGTATTGAGGTGCTCCTATATTGGGTGCATATATATTTATAATTGTTACATCTTCTACTTGGATTGATCCCTTGATCATTATGTAGTGTCCTTCCTTGTCTCTTGTAACATTCTTTATTTTAAAGTCGATTTTATCTGATATGAGTATTGCTACTCCAACTTTCTTTTGATTTTCATTTGCATGGAATATCTTTTTCCATCCCCTCACTTTCAGTCTGTATGTGTCCCTCGGTATGAAGTGGGTCTCTTGTAGACAGCATATAGATGGGTCTTGTTTTTGTATACATTCAGCAGCCTGTGTATTTTGGTTGGAGCATTTAATCCATTCACGTTTAAGGTAATTATCGATATGAATGTTACTATTACCATTTTCTTAATTGTTTTGGGTTTGTTTTTGTAGGTCCTTTTCTTCTCTTGTGTTTCCCACTTAGAGAAGTTCCTTTAGCATTTGTTGTAGAGCTGGTTTGGTGGTGCTGAATTCTCTTAGCTTTTGCTTGTCTGTAAAGCTTTTGATTTCTCCATCAAATCTGAATGAGATCCTTGCCAGGTAGAGTAACCTTGGTTGTAAGTTATTCCCTTTCATCACTTTAAGTATATCATGCCACTTCCTTCTGGCTTGTAGAGTTTCTGCTGAGAAATCAGCTGTTAACCTTATGGGAGTTCCCTTGTATGTTATTTGTCGTTTTACCCTTGCTGCTTTCAATAATTTTTTCTTTGTCATTAATTTTTGCCAAGTTGATTACTATGTGTATTGGCATGTTTCTCCTTGGGTTTATCCTGTATGGGACTCTCTGTGCTTCCTGGACTTGGGTGGGTACTTCCTTTCCCACGTTAGGGAAGTTTTCTACTATAATCTCTTCAAATATTTTCTCAGGTCCTTTCTCTCTCTCTTCTCCTTCTGGGACCCCTATAATACGAATGTTGTTGCGTTTAATGTTGTCCCAGAGGTCTCTTAGGCTGTCTTCATTTCTTTTCATTCTTTTTTCTTTATTCTGTTCTGCAGCAGTGAATTCCACCATTCTGTCTTCCAGGTCACTTCTCCGTTCTTCTGCCTCAGGTATTCTGCTGTTGATTCCTTCTAGTGTAGAAGGAATCATTTCAGTTATTGTATTGTTCATCTCTGTTTATTTGTTCTTTAATTCTTCTAGGTCTTTGTTAAACATTTCTTGCATCATCTCAATCATTCCGTCCATTTTTTTACCCGAGGTTCTGGATCATCTTCACTATCATTATTCTGAATTGTTTTTCTGGAAGGTTACCTATCTCCACTTCATTTAGTTGTTTTTCTGGGGTTTTATCTTGTTCCTTCATCGGGTACCTAGCCATCTGCCTTTTCATCTTTTCTATCTTTCTGTGAACGTGGTTTTCATTCCACAGGCTGCACGATTGTAGTTCTTGCTTCTGCTCTGTATCAAAATATATTTTATTTTGCTTTTGATTTCTTTGTTGATTCACTGGTTGTTCAGGAGCATGTTGTTTAATATCCACATATTTGTGAATTTTCCAGATTTATTCTTATAATTGATTTCTCATTTCATACCATTGTGGTTGGAAAAGACTTGATATGCTTGAAATCTTCAATTTGTTAAGAATTGTTTTGTGGAGGCTTCCCTGGTGGTGCAGTGGTTAAGAATCCGCCTGCCAATGCAGGGGACATGGGCTCGAGCCCTGGTCCAGGAAGATCCGACATGCTGCAGAGTGACTAAGCCCATGCGCCACAACTACTGAGCCTGCGCTCTAGAGCCGCAAGCCACAACTATTGAGCCCGCGTGCTTCAACTACTGAAGCCCATGCACCTAGAGTGCGTGCTCCATAACAAGAGAAGAATGCTGCAACTACTGAAGCCCATGCTCCTAGAACCTGTGCTCTGCAACAAGAGAAGCCTCTGCAACGAGAAGCCCACGCACCACAAGGAAGAGTAGCCCCTACCTAGAGAAAAAGAGAAAACTAGAGAAAAGCCCACACACAGCAACAAAGCCCCAATGCAGCAAAAAATTAATTAATTAATTAATTTTAAAAAAGAGTTGTTTTGTGGCCTAATATATTGGGTTGGTCAGAAAGTTTGTTTGGGTTTGCCTGATGTTATGGACAAACCCAAATGCACTTTTTGGCCAACCCAATATGCTTTAGCCTAGAGAATATTCCCTGTGCACTTGAGAAGAATGTATATTCTGTTGCTTTTGGGTGGAATGTCCTGTATATATCTGTTAAGTCTATCCGGTCTAATGTGTCATTTAAAGCTGAGGGTTCCTTATTGATTTTCTGTCAGGATGATCTATCCATTGATATAAGTGGGGTTTTACAGCTCCCTACTATTATTGTATTGTTATTTCTCCCTTCAGGTCTGTTAACATTTGCTTTATATATTTATGTGCTTCTATGTTGGGTGCATAAATATTTACAAATGTTGTATCTTCTTGGTGCATTGACCCTTTATCAATATGTAATGCCCTTCTTTGTCTCTTATTACGGTCTTTGTGTCAAAGTCTGTTTTTTTCTGATATAAGTATAGCTACACCAGCTTTCTTTTGGTTTCCATTTGCATGGAATATTTTTTTCCATTTCTTCACTTTCAGTCTGTGTATGTTCTTACATCTGAAGTGAGTCTCTTGTAGGCAGCATATATAATAGATGGGTCTTGTTTTTTATCCATTCAGCCATTCTGTGTCTTTTCCATTTACATTTAAAGTAATTGTTGCAAGCTATGTACTTATTGCCATTTTGTTCATTGTTTTCTGGCTGTTTGTAGTTCCTCTGTTCTTTTCGTCTTCTCTTCCTCTCTTCCTTTGTGGTTTGATGACTTTCTTTAGTGACATGCTTAGATTTCCTTCTCATTATCTTTTGTGCATCTACTGTAAGTTTTGCTTGGTGGTTATCATGAGACTTACATGTAACAACTTATTTATAACAGTCTAGTTTAAGTTGATAACAATTTAAAATTCTAAAGCTCTAGAGTTTTACTTACTCCCACACACACATTTTGTTTTTTATGTCACATTTTACATTTTTTAAGACTCTTCTTTAACAAAGGATCTGACACAGAAGAGAGCAAAGGGTATCCCCAGATGGGTGATAATGGGTAACACCAGACTAAACACCTGCATACCAGGCCAGGGGTAACCAGTCCAGGTTGAAAGATCAGAAACCAAATCAGATCCAGAATAGACTGCCCCAAGAAGTGAAGTTAATAGAATACCTGATGTTTCTGGATATATTTAGAGGAGATACTCTGAAAATTTGCAGAGTTTGAGGCTAAATTATATAAACTGAATGCAGGCAAACTTTTCCTATAAAGGGCCAGATAGTAAGTATTTTAGGCTTTCCAGGTCATACAGTCTCTGTTACACTACTTAATTCTGCTGTTGTAGGGTAAAAGCAGACATAAACAACATGTAAACATATAGGCATGATTGTATTTCAGTAAAATTTTTATAAAAACAGGTAGTAGGTTGGATTTGGTCCATGAGCTATAGTTTGCTGACCCCTAATATGAGCACAGAAAAAATTCAGTGAATTTGTAAACATGGAAATTATTAATTCCAAAAAATCCAAAAAGTTGTATAGAGAAGTAAATGTTATCATGACTCGGATAAATGGGAATAACTTTTACATAATCATTATCACATAACTATTGGATATTGATCCTACTAAAACAACTATATATCTATATTAGAAGGATGGGGGAATGGGAAATATGCAAATATATCACAGGTGCAGGGGAGAAGAGTGAAAGCTAAGCTCATCTTTTATACTAGGAAATAATATCTAAAGTGAAAATATCAAGAAGCAGCCAAGAAAACTAACTTCTCAGCCCCAACTGAGGCCAAACTTTGCAAAGTAAATGTAATGAGAGACTGGGAATGAAGTGATAAAACACTAACGTGCCAAGCCATCGTTGTCCAGGAGATTTTTTAAGTTGTTACTCAAAATGTCTTATGGCACCACCCACACGGGGGACTACAAGAAAGGAGAGACTGCTACCAAAAACAGGCTCTAAAACTTTTCTCTCATCAACACAATAGGACAAAAAGATTTGATCCCTCAAAAAGAATTCATCTGCTAAGGCAGACACAGATACCAATACTAAGTCCACTAGAAAGAGAACTGTGGTGTTGCACATCCATTGCCAGTTCTAAGAGGACGCTACAGAGAGAGGCAAAATATCCCATAGAAACCAGTTGATAAAGGCTCAGTGCTAAAGACTGGACCTTGAGTGAAGGCACAGGCTGGAATCAGTAATAAAAGACTCAGAGTCTAGAAGAGAATTCTCTAGGCTAATGGAGCAAGAACAGGATCCTGACCTAAACTCTTCTCTACGTCACACAACTTGTGTTCTCACCAGCTTCTCAGGGATGTCAGAACACCCAGAGAGCCTCTACAGTTGTCTTTCAGCAATCTAGGTTCAGTTGCACCAACAATTAATTACTTTCAGCATCTTCATAAAACCTCAAGGTAAGGAATTCTTCTAGGCATGCTATATTGAGATATGTAGTGAAGTAGTATCTTAAAATATTAACCTTTATGGCTTTATTTTTCTGCACTTTCTTGGACCCTATCTTCACCAACCTCAGGCACTCACATTGCCTTACAGGGAATTAGGACAGTTATAGCAATAATGAAGGGAGCAGGGTATGGAGTTCCTGTCATAATAATAAATTGGAAAGAGACTAGAGAATGGCAGATGATCCTCTTGGCCTCTCCCAAGTTAATCTCTGTCTCTTCCAGGATCCCTTGGGCTGGGATTCAGAGGAAAATAGTGGTGGGGGTGCTTTTTTGTAAACAACTGGAATGGACCTGGAAGAACCACATGGTAACTAATACCAGGGAACCACATGGAAGTTGAACCAATACTCATCAACTAACTAATATCATTCTAATGAAAACCATATATCAGCCACACTGAGGAGCTTTAGAGTGAAAGTACATTATTGAAAAAGGCCTACACATCATCCTTGAAGCATCTAACAGGTGGACACCCATTCATGCCCATGCTGAATTCCATATGAACTGCCTCTTAAGGGGCATCCTAGGAAACTCATAAGTGCATGACACCCAGAGGAGCAGTGGTTTATGAAAGGGGAGCCCTTAGCAGCTTGTGAACTTGAATGAGACTAGACAGTAATGAAATCTACCCCAATCACAGACAACTGGACTGTGTGGGCTCTATTAGACTATAGAGTTACCCAAGCAAGCATTCTTTAATTAATTCAGTCTTAATAAGACTTATTTTTGTCTAGATATTTAAAAAGCTCATGCCATGTGTGGGAATATAAGTACTGTCCAAGTTTCCACTTCCCTATGTGAAATTTATCAAGGGGTAAATGAGTTCCCCTAAGAAACAAGCTCTGAAATTGAAAGTCTCAGTTAGTCTCTTATGTGAATGAAGCGTTCATTAGCAAGAGTCCCCACTGGAACTCTATAAATGCTCAGATGAGATAGCTGCTAATTCCAGACAGTGATCCAAGGATCCAAAACAACAACCAAAGAAAAAGGCATAATACATCCCTTTGGGTACTTGGTACCTTTAAGCATTTATATGCTATACTCATTTCTTTAAAAAATGCCTGTTTTAAGAGAGTCAACACCATTGCATTTATAGGCAAATGTTGAAAGTTCTACTTAAACCTGGCATCTCTGTTCAAACTTCACCTATAATATATAACCAGTACAGTTGGCCCTCCATATCCACTGGTTCAGCATCTGTGGACTCAACCAACTATATATCAAAAATAGTCCAAAAAATTTCCAGAAAGTTCTAAAAAGCAAAACTTGAGTTTCCATGTACCAGCAACTATTTACACAGCATTTACATTGTATTAGGTGTTATAAGTAATCCAGAGATTATTTAAAATATACAGGAGGATATGTTTAAGTTATATGCAAATACTACACCATTTTACATAAGTGACTTGAATATCCACAGATTTTGGTATCTGTGGGTGTCCTGGAATCAATTCCCCACAGACACTGAGGGATGACTGTACGACACTGTCAGTGTAAATCTTTGCCATTCTTGTTAAGCTCTACCTTGCAAATTTAATAAATACATAGAAATCTGAGGTCAACAATACTATGCATAATTAGGAGTTTTCTCAGAGAGGAAAAATGATGTAGTAGCCTTTTAAAAACAGAATAGACAATGATCTGGTAATAAATCTGTTTAATCAAGAGTATGAGAAAGAGCTCAGACCTTCTCTTACAGCAAGTAGGAGATGCCGCCTAACAAGACACCTGCTTACTCTTTAATGTGTATGATAGGACAGGGTCCATGTGGCATTAGGTAAAAAAGTTGCTTCCAAGAGATGGACTAGAGTTGAAAGGGCCAATCAAAGCCACCAAGTCCTAAGTGGAATATTGTAGCTCAGGGCAAAATGCAGTGGGAATGTAAATATGTAGGTTATAAACACTAGCTAAGGGCAGACAAGCTGGTTTGTGTCTGAGGCAGCTCCTAATAAATTTCTGGGTGCCTTTTACAACCTTATCAAACTAGCTGTTCCAAACACAACAGCTGTGTTGTCTGACTTAAATAGGCTAAGTAATTAAGTCTTAACAAAATGAGGAGGAGTTGCTGCCATGATAAAAAGCTAAGAGACACAGTCAGAATGTTGGTAAGGGCTTAAAAAAGTGCTAAAAGGAACATGGAACACCGGGTAAGTATTCAGAAGGAAGCTGAACAGAAGCCTTGGTGAAAAATAAATTATATTTTCATCAATGCACCAAAGGTCAGAAAAAGAATAGTAGACTTTAAGGCAGGAAAATATCTTACAGTACCTAACCCAAGACTCTCTTTTTTAACATATGAAGAAAATAAGACCCAAGAAAGGGTCTTTGAGACCCTTGTCACTTGAGACTTCTTTATTTACAGTTTAGATTCTTTCCTCCACACTATATTGGTCTCCTCTACCTGAGTTTCTTGAGGACAGGGACTTTACCTTTCTAGACCATCCTTCCATTCCATAATCCTTGTTTAATGAGGGATTTTGTGGTCATAAACTCTGGCCTCTTAGGCTTCCTCCATGCAAGTCAATCCTTTCCTTCCAGTTCCCATACACCATGCAAAGCAAGCAAATACTAATGCAACATGTTTCTTTTCATGACTTTATAGAGGAAGTAAATAAGCAGCCAGGTCTACCAGCAAATCATTCTGTTGCTCCAAAGATGAAGGAAGAGCCATACAAGCATCATTCCTTGGAGAGACTAAAATTCACTCCTAGAGGAAGATGGAAAGCTAACATGATGTACATGCTACAAAACAAATCTGCCAAATCAGGTCTGCTGGTAAGAGAAAAAGCCCACATTATATGGTTGGTAAATATTTGCCCTGAGTCCCAGGTGGGTGATTCACAAATATCAAGTGAGGAATTAATTTGAGAAGGTCATATGGGTAATTTCATCTCATTTTTGATGATATAAATGCCCTTCACTCTCTTAGCAAATATTTATCTACTCTATGCCAAGCACTGATTTAGACACTGAATATATAGTGGTGGAAAAGCCAAAGTCCTTGCCCTTAGTCACTCAAAGTCATGGTCCTTCTGACCATTTTTTTCTCAGCCCCTCTGTTATTCAGTATGCTGCATCCTTTCAGATGTCTCTTTTATTCCTTTATCCCCTTTATGTTTGTTTCTAGAGGCAGCACATTGAGCCTAGGTTTTCATCATCTGAACCAGTTTTTGAACTGATCTCCCAATTTTCTTTCAATGTAAAATGTACATCCTGGGCTTCCCTGGTGGCACAGTGGTTGAGAGTCTGCCTGCCGATGCGGGGGACACGGGTTTGTTCCCCGGACTGGGAAGATCCCACATGCCGCGGAGCGGCTGGGCCCGTGAGCCATGGCCGCTGAGCCTGCGCATCCGGAGCCTGTGCTCCACAACGGGAGAGGCCACAACAGTGAGAGGCCCGCGTACCGCAAAAAAAAAAAGTACATCCTGACTAGATTATAGTTTTGAAAATCCTTATTTATTCTGATTAGTTCAATTCTCAAAAGCTTCAAATGGCTCCACACAGCCTACCTCAAACTCCCAACCATCAGCCTCTAAGTTCTGGCTCCACCTCTTCTGTCCAAATTTAATCAACAGGAGTACTTTTCAGAAGCAATTTTAAAGTGTACTAATATATTTTACCACATGTCCTATAAATTTATACAAAGAGAGAAAAGATTTGTGAGACAAGCAATTCTTTCATTTATGTGGGTTAAGTTAATGGAAAAGTTATTTTAAATCAACATAAAGTAAATAGATTCTAATGTTCCCATAGAAAAATGTCATTACAAATATTTTCACTCTTGACTAAGAAGTTAATACCCAAAATTTTTATTGCAAGTCAAGATAGTGGAAGAAGTGCTGTAAATCAAAACAATATCAGTAGGATTTTCTTTTCTATGGAAATAGCTATACTTCTAACCAAGAACCTACTGAGCACTCCTTCGCGGAACCCACAATCACTGTCTATTGTCAACTATAAGTCACCTCCATGTGCACTGTAAAATATAAAGATTTCTAAAGTATATGTAAGCAATCAAGGTAATATAATCATAAGAATGCATTTAATATGATATGCTATCAAAACTTACACAATTTTCTTTGCTTACTTGATAACTTCTACTTTATTTTCACTGCTGTAAAGCATGAAGGTGAGAGACACCTTCACCAAGGACATAGAATTTAGGAGGTTTACCTTGAGTCAACTCTGAGAGCATCTTCAAGAAAGAGAGACCTAGGGCTACTTGTGACTTTTTTCAGTGATACTGACACAGAGATATCTAAATTGTTGGTGTCCGTATTTTTCTCTCAAGGAAAATTTTCCTGTAGTAAACTTAAAAGCTTAAGCATTAGAGATTAAAGGTCTTTGTGTCTTTGTAAACTTTCTTGAGCGGCAATATCACTAGCATAATCATCTTATAATAACAAAAGTGAGCCTCTTGATTAAATTTTAATCTTTTTAATCTCTTGTCACTTCTTACTTCAGAGTGTTAAAAAGACCCAAAATGTGATGGGCAAAGCTAAGCCCAGAGAACTTAGCAGTAAATTTTATTTGGACCAAGTGAAGCAAGGCTCTGTACCTTAGTCACAATTGAGCTGCTAGCTTATAGTTATGGAAGGCAGCCAGCCTTCAACATCTAATCAGTCATTTAGGTGAATTTTTGTAGATAGATTATATCCTCAGGTTAGTGGCTAATTTTTTTTGACAAACATATGAAACTGTTAAATACAAATGTTTTTGCTCCAGTGTGTATCAAAAGCCTTTAAAATATATGTGTCTGTTGATCAGTAATAGACTCAACAATTTCACTTATAGTATTTTTTTCTAAGAAAATAAGCATCAAGTATGTAAAGATGTATTGATAAGAATGTTCCTCACAATATTGTTTATAACAATAAAGAAAAGGAAATAATCTAAGTGTCCATTATTAAGGAAATAATAAATAAGGATGAATCTAGGCAAAGCAAAACTGTCTCAGACTGAATTCTGGCCAGAAGCAGGGGCCAAAAGGATTTGCATTCAGGTAGTTTATTTTGAGAAGTGAATCCAAAGAAAGGTTGTGAGGGACCAGGAGGAACTGAACAAGGAAGAAGGAAAACCCAATAAAGGTGTATTATCAAACCAGAAAATATAGGAAACTGGAGCTTGATCTAACTGGAGGCCTCTAAGGTATCACATAGATTGTACCGTTCTATGAGATCAGGTTCCTGATTCTCAGGGAACATTTATCCACCAGTTCTCATCCCCCATTGGTGAAGCTTTTCCTATGAGGATTAACATCCTCACACTTGAAGTCTGCCCATGCTCAACTGCTAAATAGGTCCCTGCAGATTTCCCACATGGGGTATGGGAAGCTCAGGGCAGAAACAGAAACACACGGTGCAGGTAAAGGAGGTATGTGTAAGGTAACACCTGTGCAATGGTTGAAGTAAAACCGGGGCTGAGAGGATGTGAGATATGAGAGCTGGAGGTGTCTAACACAAATACCACATGCCACAAAAGCAATGGCATTGTTCTATTATCTATTGACATGAAAGATGTCTGTTACTGAATAGAGAAAAACAAAGTTGTTATAGCAACTTACAAAATACTATATATAGTATGATCCCATTCATTTTAGTTAGCTAGCCTTAGTTTCTATAATACTAACAGAGTCCCTCAAGGTAGATTTTAAAGGGAGGAGGGTGGTTTAGTGGAAGAATCAATGGAGCAATAAGGGAAACAGGAATCTCAGAGAAACCATGGTATAGACAGCCCTCGGGGGAAGGAAAGCCCCCGAACTTAGGGATAGCTCTGATACTGAGTACTCTCTTCACTTCCCTCTCAGTCTCACTAACAACCTAGTTCTGCTCTTCTCTCAATCTTGATTGGCTCCCTCACCCTATTCTTTGTACCTCTGAATCTCTGCTTCCTCACCTAAGACATGGTTTCTGCCTCTTTACAGCCTTTATGTCCCACTACAATTGTACTGGTTGTTTATAGGTGGCATCCACTCTAACTAGTAGATGAATATGCCATATCATTTGTTAAATATTTTCAATATCAACTGTGTATACACACATGAACACACACGCATATGCATTATGCATCTATGGAAGAGGAGAAGAGACATGGAAGAAAACAGAGAAGAAATCATCAGAGAGAAAAGAACTTGAACCAGAGCCAGTGGAGGAAACTATAACTGTCATTGCACACAAAAATATACAGTTTATGTATACAGCAGCAACACACACACAGAGGAATTTCCTTCAGCCCAATGCCAGAAATAACTCCTTCTCCGTTTAGTCTATACATAGAATGTGGTTAGTAAAAGGGAGAAGAGAGAATATGAAAAAATTTGTTCTCTCCATCTCCAGAGAATGTGTGTTTCTCTGGAGAAAAGTGAGGAGAAAGTAGCTCATTAATATATCTTTCTACAATAATAAAAGCAGCTAGGTACCCAGACTCTTGTAACTAAATATATGAGATCCAGGAAACATAAAGCGCTCATAGCAGCCTCAGTTTTAAGAATTAGATGCTTTACCAGGTTTCCCCATAAGAAATCTGAAGCAGAAGACCTTTCTTATTTATCTTTGCATGTCCCAGCACACAGTAAACAGTCAATATTGGGAAATATTCCATTAAAACTTCAAGTACCTTAAATAAATATTACTTATAGCTGATATCTGTTGTGTTGGCCCCTATATTCATCATGAATCTCCTTAAAAGAACTGCCTTCCCACCAATTTCAGGCCATGTAGTTTAAATGACTTGTCCCCACTCTTAAATCTAAAGGCATGACTGAACTTAGTTAATCAACAGATTTAATTCTCTCGTGCAAAGTGAGTGATTCAAGGATGAGCACATGACCTACTTCAGGCATTGAGAACCAGACCCAGGGCCTTTGATCATCTGTTGAGAATGATAGGTCTTCTCCTCTCCAGTAGATGATTCTGTCTAAGAATGAGGCCTATATGTGGAAGAGAGAGAAGTTGAGGTAAGACGCAGCCCTGGAGATATTTCTGGAGCATCTGTGTCAAGCAACAGTTAATCACCCCACTGTACTTGCCAATTATAAAAACCAATAAATTCCCTTTTGGATTAAAATCTTTTAGGTTAAGCTTTCATCACTTTCAACCAAAAGAAACTTAACTGATACACTGCTTATTACATACAGATGCTAACTGGTTTCCATGATTTCTTCCAGGAATACATTTAGATCAGACCCAGTCAGAAATAAGCCGTTTGCCAATAGAGTATTCTCTAAGGGAGTCTTTTATTTTCCTGGTTTTGAATGCTCTGGACTCTGGGTCCCTAAGTCTTGAGTTTAATTGATTCAACTGTATTCTTATAGTATAGGCATTTATTTATAAAAAGACCTTACATGATCTAAATTTCAGAACTTTATGAGGACTTGTTGAGAATGATAACTTACCTTTTGTAATGAGACCATTAGAACTCTAAAAATATTAACTACATTTGGCTGCCAAAACAGTCTCTATTTTTGTCCAGATTTCTCTTTTCCTTTCATTGTCCAAGCCAGTCCTCTACTTTTTTCATATTAGGTATGGGGTAGCACATTACTTCTCAATATCAGGGTCCTTATTCATATCCATTACGGTTATCCGCAGTCTCTATCTACAGTGCCTCTAAATTCACTTTAAAATACCAAGTCCTTATTAATAACACCCTTAAAGAGGTCTCACCAGGCCTTCCTAGTACTTCAGACAATTTTTAGCTCTATGGTTCTTCCCAATTTAAAAACAAAATGAATTTCACAAACAGAATTGAAATGTCAAATTTTACTACCATCTGGATTTTAAAACTGCAAGAAAAACTAGGTTTGGGTTGCTTTATTTTTGTAGCCAAAGTGAATGTATTACAGTACATTTGTTTTCAGACCATTTATCTCTTTATCCTGCATTTCACTTCAGAGGAATAAGGTATTCAAGTGAAAAAAAGGAGACCAGCCAGAAAATTCTAAGAGGGAGCCTATAAAATTCAGTATTGCATTCGATATAATGGAAGAAAAATCTTCCAGCTTCTCTTCATCATCATCATGAGGATAAACCCGATCTGCTCACTGCACTGAATTTAGAACCGTGAATGTGAGTTAACAACTTGGCTCTGCTCCTCTAGGGGCTTACAGTCTGATAAGTACAGACATAAAGGATATATGGGCAACTTAACAAAGGCTTTATGGTCCATCCTTTTAAAGCACAATGTAGCTCCAGTGCCTCCGGGGAAGGAGAAAGAATGGCAGCAGCTGAGATACATCAGGTGGGATAGATCTGACAATGGAGAAGAGGCATGATGAGGGAGGTGAGTTTAAGTCACTCCTGCCTTGGGCAGCAAGGACATCACCTCAGGGAAGAGCCCAGCACTGTGACACATGCAAAAGGTAGCTGAATGATCCTTTGCACTAGAAGACCCCCTACAGAGCATATCATTTGATCCTCTCAAGAACCCTAGCAGAGAAGCAGGTCAAGGACTTGTGGACAAAGAATGTTGCCTGCCATTGCAGTAAACAAAGGATGTTGCAGCCATCAAGCCTTCAGCCACTGCAACCACCCCCAAGGGTGCACCCTGAGGGGAACTCAGGACTGAGATAAACAGGATACTGGCCTGAGATAGTTAAGGTGCATATCAAAGGAATAGTTTCAATAAGCCCAGACTCTTGCATCTTCCCATACATAGAAAAGCACTAAATTAATTAACTAGAGATATCTGGTTTTTCTTTAATTAGCAGTAATCTTTTGATGTTCAACTGCCTGGTTTTTTGTTTGTTCTGCAAAAACTCCTATATATCCTGGTTCCTTTCTTACCTCTTTGGAACAGTCCCTCAGGGCTATCTGAGAGGCTGTATCCCGGGCTTAAGTCCTCAGTAAGGAGGACAAGAAACAGTCTGTCTGAAGGCACAGATAAAAGTGAAAAGGAAAGGTGATATGTTCAGAGAGTGAAATGAAGTCTACCAAGACTTGACCAGAGAAAGCAGCAAAAAGGTAAACTAAAGTAGGCAGGGCCCAGATTATAGAGAGCTGTACACTGTGCTAGGACTATGGTTGTTATCCTAAAGTAATGGAAAGCCAGTAAGAGTTCTAACCAGAAGAGTGATACAAATAGACTTACACTGATAAAAGATTATCCAACCCCAGAGAAGAAAATGAACAGAAGGGATGGAGGGCAGGCCTAGAGTAAAACACCAATTGAGAAGATATTGTAATAATGGAGCTTGAATCAGAGGAAAAATAAGTCATACTTATAAGAACACTAAATAGAATTGACCAAAAAGCTCTAACTATCTCAACTAAAGGAAGGAAACTCATCTTCTCATAAAACAGGAAGGTCCAAGGAGTAGGCTTAGGTGCAGCTAGATCCAAGGATTCACATGAAGTCAACAGGTCCTCCTCTCCATGACACAAACCTATGTTGGAAATATATCACTTCTTGCTGCCCAAAACCATTCTTATATTTTTATAGTTTTCCACATTGTGAATCCTGCCTTCCAAAAGTAGAATATAAAAAATTACATTTACCAGACTCCTTTGCAGCTAGAGCAAAATCATATGATCTACACTTTGCCAGATACAACCATATAAGACTTGCAGTGCTGGCCTTGCACTGGGAAAATGATTGATTTTCTGACAATATCAGTGGTCAAGTTGTCTTATTCTCCTGGGGCATCAATGGCACAGATTTTGGTATCAGTTTCAGGGTTGGGGGCATGTTAAGTAGCAGTAGGTAGTAGGAATGTTGCTTCTGCTAGAATAATTTTTCAATGAAGTTAGGCATTGTTCTCAGCTCTACTGTTCCTGGTTGCAAAGAACATGGCAATGAAATATCAAGCCTGTTTTCCAGTAATCCTGGAAATTCCTCAAGCTACCTAATATTTTTTAATAAATTCATTTTTGTTTAATTTAGCTGGACTATCTGGAATTGATTCTGATGTTCACAACCAAGAATGCTGACTATTATACCACTCACTTCTTCTTGGCTACTTTTATGTGTTGGCCTCATTCTTCTCATGTTGACTTTCTCCACATGGCAGAGAAAAGAGCCACCAACAGCTAGTAATTGGCAATTTCCAGCTCCATGACCCAAAAGGCAAGTCCCCTGTCACCTCAGCACCAAATAAAAGAGTGAGGGGAACAATAACAGCTGCCATTAATACAGCACAGTAATATATAGCACTAATATAACAGACACCTTTCAAGATATTCTACATATATTAACTCATTCAACCTTTACAACAGTAGGTGCTATGATTTTCCCTCATTTTTCAAAGAGGGAAATGATGCAGTAAATTCCTGCATACAGATAGGAAGTGACAGAATCAGAATTTGAACCCAAGCTATTTGATTCCAGAGTCTCTGCTCCCAATTCTGGGGTATTCCAACATAGATGTTGAGTAAAGAACAAGTACCAGCAAAAGTCCAAAAAGGTCAACCCCTGGGGTAGGAAGAAAGAGAAAAATGTGGTAGCTTAGAGAAGAAAGAGTTTCAAGAAAGAAGGAGATATTTATCTACTCAAGCAAGAATCAGCAGTTAGTCTTCAAAATATGTCATATATTCTATTAACAAGAGATCTCTGAGAAATTTCAAAATGGTAAATCGGCATCTATGAAGGAGTCAAAATGAGTTGTCAATAGGATTTCATTACCTATTTACAGTCATCACTTCAGAATTATTCACTATCATGTTTCATTTGTGAAGCAAACAATAAACATTATTAAATGTGAAAAGAAGATGAAGGGGGAGGAGGAAGAAAGAGAGGTCAACTCTGTTAGATGTTAGTGAGAGGCTGAATGAAATTATGATAGAAAACTGACCATTAGATTGATAGCTGGTAGATTAGATGGTACTAAAAGGACCAATTTCAAAAGAGTGGTGGGTAAAAAAAGTGCCCATGCAATGGGCTTATGAAAAGAAAAATGGGAAGTGAAAAAGTAGACAGTATAAACAAATAATTTGTGGATTGTGTAAAGAAAGGGAGAGAAATGGAACATAGGAGGGGTATGCAGGGCCAAGGGAGGTTTATTTTTAAAGGTGATCCATAATAATACATCTTTGTATTGTGTTAGGAATAATTAAATGATGAAAGAAAAAACAAAAATGAAAGAGAGAATATAACTCCAGTATTGAAGTCCTTAAGTAAACAAGCAGGATGTGATCCAAGATACCAAAGGAGGTGTTGGATGTTAGGAGCAAAACACTACTCCCAGTGTAACAGAAGGAAAAGTAAAATATATGGAGTGTATAGATGCATGTATGTTTCAGGAAGGGGGACCCCTTCCAAAGCCGGAGAGCAGGCTTTTGTCTAACACTCAGGAATGAATTGTCTGAGGAGACACACATGCTGACAAAGCAAGAGACTTTATTGGGAAGGGGCACCCCCGTGAAGAGCAGTAAGGTAAGGGAACCCAGGAGGACTGCTCTGCCACGTGGCTCACAGTCTCGGGTTTTATGGGAATGGGGTTAGTTTCTGGGTTGTCTCTGGCCAATCATTCTGACTCAGGGTCCTTCCTGGTGGCACACACATTGCTCAGCCAAGATGGATTCCAGTGACAGGGATTCTGGGAGGTTGGCAGGACATATGGACTGGAGTCTCCTCTCTCCTTTTGACCTTCCCTGAATTCTTCCAGTTGGTAGTAGCTTGTTAGTTCCACATTCCTTACCAGGACCTCCTTTTTAAGATAACTCATGCAAGTGGTTACAATGTTGCCTGGCCAGGGCAGGCAGTTTCAGTCAGTGTTTCCCCTAACAAATCCCCCCTGAGAGACTTCATACTCAAGATACTTCTTGGGAAATGGGGCAGAGGTCTCTTTCTTCTGTAGCTACTTCCTGCTAAGAGTGGGCATAGTCCTGCCTAGTACAGTAGAAGTCTCTCGCTACCTGATCTAAATCGAGGTATTCTGTGCCCAAAACTGGCATTCACCCCTGTAGTAATAACAATTTAGCTGAAACTGTTGGACCCTGTCGAGGATGAACCTTGTAAGCAGCTGAAACAGACAAGGGCCAAACAGGAGGCCTAACAGGATGGTCATCACCAGGCCCAGAAAAGGAAGGCAAAATTTGGGGTGAGGTCTGAAGGGTGTGTGACTTTCTTCTGATCTATTGGTAGTGAGGTAACAGGGTAGTGCTCCAGGAATCTTGTGCTCAGCCTGAAGTTAACATCCTCCACCTGAGTGGAGGCCTTAGTTCCTGCAGAAGAACTCAAAGATATTGTTATGCATACTCCTTGAGGTGGAACCAGGACCCTGCCCCAAGGCTGTACCACCACTTGATGGCTCCTCCCCTGTTTTTGCATCCCCTCCCTTCCCTGATTAGCAACTGTTTGAATCTGTCCTTTGGAACTCAGGGAAGGTCAAGGAGGCTGAGTGAAGCCTATATCCTACAAACATGAAACAGGAGACACAGAAAGGATTTGTACTCTGGAGCCCCCCAGAGTCCTGCTCAGTTTCAGTTCAGGGAACTGGGCAACAACAGTGCTGGCCACTTCCTGCTACAACAGGGCATAGTCCTGCCTGAATCTGGAGAATAGACACTGAACTGGAAATATTTCTGATTTCCAAGTCCTGGTTCTGAGCCTTGCACGATTAAAATCTCAATCCCTTGGTCTGCCATTTTGGTGTAACAGACCCAATTAGAAGTAGTTGGAGGAGTGACAACAGGATTTTAATAGGCAAAATAAACCTCATTTCTTTTCAGGAGAATAAGCCTAAAACACAGTCTGGACCTGGTGCTTTGGGGAGACTTGTAGCCAGGTAGCCAGTTATCTAGTTTTATTGAGGTAGGTTTTAACTTTTAATGTTAACACATAGATAACAGGTGCTATTGGTCATCATACATGTCTTTCTTTTTGTTAATGTATGATCTAAAGGAATTCCGTTGTCTAAAAATGTAATAGTTACAAGAGGAGACCTTTAAAAAGTAAGGTTGCAGTTACCAGCTGCCAGCAGACATTATTTTGAGAATGGCTGGTGGCATCCAAGTCTGACACAGCTCAGAAAACTCAAGTTCTTAGCAATACAAGGACTTGTCTGAAATCACACCCACAGTGTCATCTAGTTATTTCCTTGGATGTCTAAACCATAGCTACTCCATTTTGACTTTTAATTGTAATATTCTCCTTAATAGCCAAAGCAGATGTCACCATTAATGATGTTAGTGTTTCTCTAGGTATAAGAAGATGCAAGAATTTGGGCTCAAAGAATCTTCTCCTGAAAATATCTAACTATCTGAAGGCCTGTTCTGCCAGTTTTTCCCGGAGCACAGACTGCCTCATTCCTGATTTCCACTCTGAACTCCTTTCAGGGGGTGTTGAAGGTCAGCAGCTGCAGTGGCTCATGATTTAATCTTTGTAGAGGCAGACAGCAAGTGCAAATGGCAAGTGCCAATTTCCAGTCAACAGGGCCCCTTCATGGCCATAAATTTGACCATGGTTTGGGGGGCATTTCATGATCATTTCATTCCATGGTGCTAGGAATGCTCATTCCCAGGCCTGGCAAAGAGTTTTCTGATAGGCTACTCAATGTGCTATTACTGGACTAGGCCTTAGAAGTAGCCAAAAAGTCTCTGGACCACCTGTCTTACTAGTCTCTTACGGTCCAGGAAAATATTCCCTCTTGTTGCTTCTCCTCATATCTAGAGTTACACTATTACCATCATTGATCTTACATGGAACCATATATCATCATTTTATCAGAGGCTCAGTCACACATTTGGTAATGTAAGAAACAACAATTTTGTAAAACAGGTGAAATACAAATAACATAGCTAGCAGTATTAGTGAAGTCATAAGTAAGAATTAAGCGAGCTTCTGTTATGTGTGGCCCAGTATATCCCAGGTTGTCTGACTTAATCTGTTCTGTACCAGTCCTTATCTTTAAGGTAAATTATATATTGGCACTGTCCATAAGGCACCCAGCCCAGTTTCCTAATGTTACTAGACTGATTATCCCTAGTATGATTTAATTGTTCCCAACATAGAGGAGCCTTTAAACTTAAATTACCATGGCCTGGTGTTAACTACATAAATCCATCCCATAATTGTGGGAGGTCTTATTCCTTGGCTGAAATTTTGCTTGTTGCTATGATTGAGCCTGAGTAATAAAGAAAATTTATGACCGGAGTCAGAGTGGGATCATTAATTGGCTAGGTGAGGGGATCCCACCTAGTAATATTAATAGTGGCCTCAATAGGACTATAATTTCTCTCTTCTAGAAAAAATTTCCTAAGAGCCAACCAATAAGAGCCTTGGAGTAGAGAAATCCACCAAGGTAACCCAGAAGTACTAGACACAGGTAATTGGCCACAAACCCAACAACTGGATTGATTTTTAAAACTAGCATAGGATCGTGCCCATGACAGGAAAACATCTGAATCATATGCAAGGGTCCAAGAAGTTAAGAAAACATTATAAATGATCATACGAGTCAGGTCCAGGATCTTGGGCAAGCTGTCTACTTCTGATGTCGTCTTCTTCTCATCCTGGTATGAGTGTAGTTTCTCTTTTGTTTCAGCATTGTTTTAAGGTGATTTTGAGGTCAGCCACCCTCTCCATAGGCCAGTCCAGTGCAGGGGCCCTTTGTGAGTGGAAATTAATCCAGGAGTCAATTCCCTTCAGTTTCACTGTGCATGAGCTAGTTAAGAGTACCTGATAAGGGTCCTTCTGTCCAGGTTGGAGAGAGTCTTTAAATTATGCCTGTTCCAGCATGCATAATCTCCTGGTTGCAGGTCCTGGGGCATCTGATCTTCATTCAAAGATAGATTACTGAGATAGACTTGAGAAACAAACTTAGAGTGTCCTTCAATTAAACTTTACATTTATATAACATGACAACAAGGAACTACCTGGGAGGTAAGTCTTAATAAATACAGACCCTCCATTAACAAAACCAGAATTTAATATTCACTGAAACATAATCTTTTGCTCTCTAAAATTACCCTCAATTTTACCAAATATAACCAAATTAAGAGTAGTTTGCAAAATAAGTCAGGTCTCAATAAACTTGGCCTGATGATTTATATAATTCATGATATAGACTTTTTGTGTGTGTGTGTGAAACTTTTACAAGGAGTCTCAGACTGAACTTTTAAAAAATCTCTCAGGGCTAGGAAAGTCATGCCAAGGGCTTATCACACATTTTGCCTAATAGATCTAGCTGAGTTCCTACCTTTTCAAGGTCCCCAAAATACCTTGAGATTCCTGTACCTGTTAGTGAGGTAGCTTTCCTAATTTACCTGATAAAGCTGTTGAGAACATAAGTTTCCAACCTCTGGAGGGAGCAGATAGAGAGAAAAGATAAATGTTTCAATTCTGCTTACAAATGTTTAATTTACTAAATTACTGTATATCATAATTAGTTTGAGGGGAAGGTTTTTCTTACACCTGGAAAACGTAGATTCAAACCAGGAAATTTTCAGATAGAAACCATAAAAATTATAACCATATTCACCAGTTCACTCAGTCCTTTTGTTAAGTTTCTATGAAGCCGTCAGGTTTTTCATTAGAATTCTTCAATTTCTTACCCAGTTCAGCATCATGGTCTGAAAGTCCGAAATTTGTATTTATCCAAAAGTCTTTTCTATAAATCTTCTTGAAGAGGAATCATTTTTTCTTTTGCAAAGGCATCAGAATAAAACCATAACTGTCTATAATGACAAAAGACTTAAGAAGGCATATTTAAAATCTGATTACAATGCAACTGACAAAGTAACTTGGTTATTGCTGTGACATACAACACTTTCAGATAATAACTAGAATTATGACTGACAACATTTTACCAGGACATGACAGAATTTTAGGAACTCCATATAATTCCTAGAACATCTAATTAGTAACATTTACCATACAATATAACCTAAGAATATTTGTTATTCATTTGACAATACTTCTCATGTAATTTAACATACAAAATGAACTTAATTAGTTTAATATTTCTCTTTGGGATGTTTCAGGAGCCCTTTGAAGCATTGCAAAGTTAGCTAGAGGTCAATGAAACTTCATTACAATTTGATTTGGGAAGCTTTATCAAAACAATATCAAAAAGGGTTTAGAACACTCAGTCAGATAGGATCATAGTCACTGTGAAACAATAGTTATTCACTTAGCCAAAGTGACAAGAGATTTCAAAGACAAATACAGAACAGATCACTTAAAAGGTAAAGAAACTTAAAATCTGTTATCAAAGGGAGTTCAACATTTTAAGAAAACTTGTCTCTTAACAGAGAGAAAAGCCAAATTCAAGTTTTACATCAGCTTACTTTTAAAATTCACTTACCCAATTAAATTTATTTTAAACTTAGTCAATCCTGCCATCCACAAACCCTCCATCACTTTCTTTAACCTTATTAGTCTATCCCCCATTTTATTCTCCATCCAGAACCAGCTCTATGACAGACTCACTTACTTTTCCCTTATTAAAATGTAATTCCATTCCTCATACCTTCTTCACTGAAAACACATTTCCTACTGCATACTCAAATGCTTCCTTTATTATTTTTATTAGCCCTAATTACATGTTTAAATGAGTCCTCAAATCTTAATTTCTAGTGAAAACTAAGAAGTAAGCAATTATGAACTGTCTTACATTAGCACTCTGTAGATTGGTAAACATAAATACCAGTGATGATTTCTAAAATCATTTGTTTTCTTATAGAGAACATCTCAGGGTGGCACCAAACATATGCACTAATAGTCTTAAATACCTGTAGTTTCTCTGTTTAGAAATTGATGTCTTTAATTTCTATTAAACCTAGGTACAATAAAGGTATTATACTTAATGTTGATGACTCTAAAGACATGCCTGTATTAATTAGATTAACAAACTTAAACTAAGTTTAATACCACATATTAATTTAATACTTTAATATCTCCCACTTCACATGAACCTAAAATTAATTCTGGCCAGTTATATTCTATATTTTCCAGAATTTATATAAGCACTTAACTTCCTCTAAGCCAATTAAGTAGAGCTCATTGACAAATTTTGATAATACCATCCAAAAGGACAGACATATATAATATATATAATGCACACAGACATATAGACAAACACAACCAGAGATCTCATAGCTTAACAGAACCAGAATTTCCCGTTTCACAAGGCAGAATGGCCTTCACAAATCACAACACAGAATACAAAGTATAAAACACACACAGGCCTGGCTGTCCTAATCAGACACTCCTTTAAATACAAGATTGCAGTCTCTCAGAAAACCTCCTACAGAGACACAGAACTTCAGATCCAAGTACTAACAGAGTAAACGGAAATATCTCAGGTCTTCAAAGATTTCAAAGGGAGGAAAGGAGGCCAGATTGAAAGATGAGGGGAAGGGGGGAAAAGGGGGTGGCCTTACGGACATCTCCTGCCACCTGCAGATGCCCAGGCATTACAGGACTTTTCCCTGGGCTTCCAGGAAGGGAGGACGGGAACTCGGCCCTAACAGAAACTAGATACCAGATACCAGACCAGAACCAGAATTCGAGTTCTCTGCTTACCGGAGGTGATCAGGCTCCAACCCTCAGATCAGACTGAGGCCCTTCAACCAGACGCTGGCGTCCAGGACCAGGACAGAAATAAAAAGGGTAAGAGAGGAGGTGTTGAAAATAGGGAAGGGAAAAGAGGTCAATAAAGTCTCTTGTTCCTTATCCAGTCGGGGCATTCTGGCCAGTCGTCCACGTCAGGAAGAGACCAGGGACAAAAAGGTCCCAGTTGCAGCCGCAGGGTCTGATCCGTCGGCAGGCAAGCTGGTGTCCAAGTACCCCAAGTTGTCAGGATGTCAGTCGTAGCAAAGAAGAGGCCTCACCAGAGTAGCCATTTGTTGCAGGAAGGGGACCCCTTCCAGGGACCGAGAGTGGGCTCTTGTCTAACACTCAGAAATGAACTGTCTGAGACATACGTGCTGACAAAGCAAGAGACTTCATTAGGAAGGGGCACCCGAGTGGAGAGCAGGAGGGTTAGGGAACCCCAGAGGACTGCTCTGCCATGTGGCTCACAGTCTTGGGTGTTATGGGAATGGGGTTAGTTTCCGGGTTGTCTCTGGCCAATCATTCTTACTCAGGGCCCTTCCTGGTGGTGCGCACCTCACTCAGCCAAGATGGAGTCCAGCAAGAAGGATTCTGGGAGGTTGGCAGGACATATGGACTGGATTCTCCCCTCTCCTTTTGACCTTTCCTGAATTCTTCTGGTTGGTAGTAGCTTGTTCGTTCCACATTCCTTACCAGGACCTCCTGTGTAAGATACTCATGCAAGTGGTTACTATGTTGCCTGAGCAGGGAGGGTGGTTTCAGTCAGTGTTTCCCCTAACACTGATAGGAAGTTTTAGTGATAGGAAGATGGGGTAGTACTTAGTTAACTGCATTTAACTGGTTAAGATTATAAAGGGAATGAAAGTATAGAGGTTTGAGAAGATAGGTTGTCCTAGAGTGTAGTAGAGTGAACGTTACAGGAAACTACAATATAATAGCTTGTCTGGCAGCATTGGATACTATTTGGGATTTAGGGTGGATAACTTTAGACAAGCCCAGTCAGCATGGTTGTATAAACTTTCTCTACAAACATCACTTGCTCAGATGTAGTCACAGCATAGGATAATTGGGTTTCACAAAGTTGGGTTTTTTCAAATGAATGCTATGGAGAGAGAGAGGGACAATGAAGTTCAGCTTTTCTGCAAAGTTGTGGCTAAAATGCCAGATCATAAAAAGCAGCTGAACAAGAAGGTAAATGATAATATGAAAGAGAAGAAAAAATTTTAAAATAAAAAGCATAGGGTCAGTGGATTGAATGTCCCTATGGTGTCAAAGAATAGTTCCAAGGGAACTAGTAGGAGTGAGATTGATGCTCCAAAGGTGGTGATCAGACAGTGGGACAAAATTTGCTGTCCAAAGATTTTGAAGAAGGAGAGGCTATCGGTAATAACTACCAATAATATCCATGGTGTGAAAATGGCAATGACCAAGCTGCAGTAGGGTGGAGGAGATTACTGGAGTTGAGAAGTTCAAAAAATTAAGAGACCAAGGTGCTTAGTGGACCATCTACATAGTTAAGTTGATTGTAGGAATAAACAAAGACAGTAAACCGCATGATAAAATCACCAAAGAATGATGGGACATGGCAAAGAGATTCTGGAAGATGATTTAGGAGAGATATTAGGTGGTAAAGTCTGGAGACATGAGCTCAATGGACTTGGGGTTTTCAAAGTCCAAAGAAGGATAGATGGTTTGGCAGGATGAATAGGAAAGAAGAAGACAACTATTCTACCTACAAGTCCTGAGACAAATAAGAGGTGAAAGAAAAGACGTCTTCCATTTGAGAGGGACAGCCAGGTTTCAGTTAGAAGAAGAAGGCAAAGCAAATGTTCAGAGAAGAGTTTGGAACACAATAGAGTTTGCTGATGGCAAACCAGAAATCCCAGAAAGTACAGTGGAGAAATTTGAAAATTATGAGGAAGCATAGGAAATGGAGCCAGATTAGGGAGGTAGAAAGCAGTGTCAAGATATGTAACATGTGGTGATGACCTGGGAGGTTGCTGGTAACTGGAATATGGGGTGTGTTGGAAGTAGTCCCAAAAAGCTGGAGGAAGGTGAGTAACCAGAGTCATCCAGAGTATTTACCTGGGAGGTGTGGGGTCATTGTTTACTATCTCATCAGGGGTGTTTGGGGCTGGGGAATTGAAGAGGGTCTCCTTGGGGAACAGGTCATTTTAGTCAGTAGGCTGTTCAATGAGCAGAGCTGGCTGGGGAAGGAGCTATTTCACTGAGAGTACTAGTTGCTGTTGAGTCCTCCAAACCCTGGTATCTCCCTTCATTGCACTGTTGTCACAACCTGAGCACCAGTGGGCTGTTGGTTGCTCCCCCAGATGGGAGGGGTAAACAGAAGGGTCATAGTCTATCTCAGGGCACAAAGTTTTATGGCAACTGGGTAATGAGGCCAGGTGAGAAGCTAGAGCCACTAGTTTCTCTTCTTCTGAAGAGGTACAGGAGATTATAACTGTTTTCTTGTCACCAGGAATTCTAGCCTTTAACCAACAAGTTTCCTTTGCTCCATTTTGTCCCATTACCCACATTTTGTCTCTCTGGACTCCAGAAAAGTTCTCTTCTTCCCTAACCATTATTTTAACAAATGATACAAGATAGGTATAATTGAACTGTCTTCATGCAACATTTCAAAAAAACTCCAATGATATTTGAAACTTCAAATAACTACTGTTCCCTTATCACCTTTGTTCCCGTTCCCATCAAAACAAAACAAAATATAGGTAGAGAAAGACACATGACAGATAGGTGATAGATAGATAGATAGATAGATAGATAGAAAGGATAGGCAGACTAACAGGTGGATAGACGGATGATAGCTAATAGATGAACGAGAAAAGAGAAGAGAAAGGAAAGGAAGAGAACCGAAAAGAGAAGAGGAGAGGAAAGGATGGGAGGGGAGGGGAGAGGAGAGGTAGGAGGAGAAGAGGTAGGATTTGGGTAACCCTTTGAGGGCTAAAAAAATGTCTAGGTATTCTTTGGACTAATCCAGTCTTACAATCTTGTGAAAAGGATAATCTTATTTAGAAATCTAATTAGCAAAATGAAAGCTAATTTCCAAATTCCTCAACTTCTACATCCAAAAAATTAGTACAACTTCCAGACTAATGTAGATTTGAAGTAGGAAAGGCCTAAAGGAAGAGTTAGAAGGCCACTCTGGTATTGTCTTCCTAACTTCCAAATCAGAACTGTTCTTAAAATCCCTGGGGTAAAAGAATCAGTTCAGAGGCAAAGCCAGAGAGTTTTGTCCAAAGATCTGCTATAAATAGAACATGAACCCTGATCTTGCCAGGGAAACAAGATTCTTAAATCAGGGTTAATCTCACTATTATGATGAGACACTGTCATTGTCTCTCAAGAAGGATCAGTCAGTGGCTTATGGCAGCTCAAGAAGGGAATCAGGAGCAGTTCCAAGGGCCACGCCTAAGGCCACTTAAAATTCCTGTAGTGATTTGATCCCCTCAGTGGCCCAAAAGACTTCCCCTATTCTCCCTTTAAATAAGCACTGTGGTTTTATTCTTGGTTATAGAACCTATAGGACATTCCAGAGACTCAGATGAGAAAGTAGACATATCCTGGACCATAAGTTCTCACACTTTGATGTACATGTGAATTCCCCAGTGAGGAGAAACATCATAACTGTAAGCTCCTAGCACCCAACCCTTAAGGTTGATGATTTCAACCTTACCTCACTTCATCTTCATGTGCAATCTCTGGGGAAGATGGGTTTTTTACATTCCTATTTTACAAATGAAGAAACTGAAGCTGAAGGAAGTTAAATAGCTTCACCAAGTCACTCCATTAATATATGGTAAGGCGGGTTTTATGTGCAGGATGTCCGATGCCAGATCCTGTGTTGTTTGTATCAACTCCATGAACACCACCCTGTCCACTTACAACCACAGTGTGGGTCCTGAAATTCAGAAGAAAAGGGGTTATTTTTAAAGTTGGGTGGACTTCTTCCCACAAATCTAAGTTGCTTTCTTATTAAACACCAAGCGCGCGCACGCACGCACACACACACACAACTATTTTGCACTTTTTAAAGCTGGCATGGCAGTTATCCAAAAAACATGGGAACACGAGAATTCCCTGGTGGTCCAGTGGTTAGGACTCGGTGCTTTCACTGCCAGGGTCCTGAGTTCAATCTATGGCTGGGGAGCTAAGATCCCTCAAGCACACAGTGCAGCCAAAAAAATTTTTTTTAAAAAAATGGGAACTTGTTTAAAATTCTACAGTATTTCAAAGAAAGTAAAATTACCCCCCAAAAAGTGTGAGAATTATTCCTCCCAAGCACAGAATTATTTATGTAGCTACCACAAGTTTTAAAACAATGCTGATGTATGGTGCCATTTGTTCCATTAAAAAGAGAGAGAGAGAGAACTCTCCTGACCTTTTCAGGTTGATTGTTCCTTGATTAGTCAATCCAAAGTAAGCATTCCAGGCATTGTTGTACAACAGCTCCATTCTGTATTCCAAAATATTTATATAGTATGACACACTTGAGCTATATTTACTTATGGCAGTTAGGTTTTGAACCACTTTTGGGTACACAGAGAACTGTAATCTAGCCAGCATTCCACTTAGGCTTTTTCAGAACTCTCCACCCCTCCAGCCTCCTCTCAAATGTTTCTGTCATCCCTTTTCCTCTCCTTTCTACTAGCCACCAGCATTTTCATCCCCATCCAATTGTACTCTAGCTATCAACCACCTTATTTCACTTAGTCTACTTCTTTAATGTGTCTTCTATAGATCTCCCTTCCAATGTGAATAAGAATTCTTTATGCTTTCTTCACACACCTCTCACACTGACTGTCCTGTTTTCCAAAATCTTTACTTAATAATCTCTCCTAACCTCAGGTGAAGGTCATCTGATTTCCCCACTATCTGCCATCCCTCTTCATGGTTGACTGTAGACCTAAAGGATCCTCCCCAATTGCTTTAGAATCAGGATCCATGTCTTCTTTCATACCCAGTCCTCCATCAACATCCTTGGCTCTTCCTCTGCACTTGGGAAGATCCATACCTATTGATGACCCTGTCAGGACAATGGCCTCCCTCCTCCATAATCCCAGCAAATTCTGTCTTCACTCCATCTCAGCCTCCTTTCAATATCGTCAAACTTTAGCTTTCTTTTATTTTTAAAAATCAATTATTTATTTATTTTTGCTGCATTGGGTCTGCATTGCTCTGCGTGGGCTTTCTCTAGTTGTGGCAAGTGGAGGTTACTCTTCGTTGTGGTGCACGGGTTTCTCATTGCAGTGGCTTCTCTAGTTGTGGAGCACGGGTTCTAGGCACATGGGCTTCAGTAGTTGCAGCATGCAGGCTCAGCAGTTGCGGCACACAGGCTCTAGGGCATGTGGGCTTCAGTAGTTGTGGTGTGTGGGCTCAGTAGTTGCAGCACGTGGACTCTAGGGCATGTGGGCTTCAGTAGTTGTGGCTCGCAGGCTCTAGAGCACAGGCTCTAGAGTGCAGGCTCAGTAGTTGTGGTGCACAAGCTTAGTTTCTCCACGGCATGTGGGATCTTCCTGGACCAGGGATTGAACCCATGTCCTCTGCTTTGGCAGGAGGATTCTTAACCACTGTACCAGCAGGGAAGTCCCAAACCTTAGCTTTCTTTGTCATTCATACTACCCCATTTCTAAGCTCTTAAACTGAAATTTAATTCACCCTTTAAGACCATAACCTGCCATCTCCCCAACTTTCCTATTCTTTCAACCACTGCCCTTTGAGCTTCATAATGGCCCCAAATCCCATAATCTATTTCAGTTCAGCTTGATTTGCTTTCCTATCCAGCCTTGTCCAACAGTCAGATAATTCACTACCTCCCTAGAATCTCTGCCCTTTGGTCTCCTACCCTTCCCACTTTGTCAATCACTATCTCTCTTTCCCCTTGTTTACCAAACTATCTCTGTCTATTGCCTCCATTTCTTCACCTACTTACTCCTTAATTCTATAAAATCTGGCTTCAATACAAATTGTTATGATGGTGCTACTTTCTTCCCATTTTTCTGGAGTTCATCTAACCAACTCATCACCAAATTGAGACTTTTGCTCATTTTTCATATCTTTGCTCATTCTACAGCATTTGACATTGTTGGCTGGGTAAATATCTCTTCCTTCTAGTTCTAGCTCTCTCTCCTCTTCTGAGACATGATGCTATCCTGCTTCCCTTCCTCCTTCTACCTGCACCTTATATGTCTTCTTCTGAGCCCTTCTCCTCTTCCCCTAACTCTGCAAAGCTTGGTGTTTCTCTAGATGTATCTTCATGTTATTTTCACCCTATTTCTTCATATATGGATCTAATCTATCCTTCATTTCCTCATGCAGTAAGACTTCAAGTTTTGCCTCTTTCTAGAACAGGTTCTGGCACATAGTAAGTCTTCAATAGTGATGAGATGAATTAAATGTGAGAACATGAGCAAACCAATCAATCTCTCTGGATCTCAGTTTCATGGTGGTGTTATGTGAACTGAATGTTACAATATATAAAAAAACTTATCTAGGGGCTAGAAAATAACAGGCATAAGGATACAAGATTAATATACAGAATTCTGTTGCATTTATTTACACTAACAATGAAATATCAGAAAGAGGAAGTAAAAAAAAAAATTCTGCTTCAAATCACATAAAAAAAAAAAAACAACCTAGGAATAAACCTAACCAAGGAGGTGAAAGACCTATACACTGAAAACTATAAAATACTGATAAAGGAAATTGAAGATGATTCAAAGAAATGAAAAGATATCCCATGCTTTTGAATTAGAAGAGCTAATATTGTTAAAATGGCCATACTGCCCAAAGCAATCTACAGATTTAATGCAATCCCTATGAAAATATTCATGACATTTTTCACAGAACTAGAACAAATAATCTGAAAATTTATATGGAAACAGAAAAGACCCAGAATTGCCAAAGTAGTCTTGAGGAAAAAGAACAAAGCTGGAAGCATAAACCAACCAGACTTCAGACGATACTACAAATCTACAGTAATCAAAACAGCGTGGTATTGGCACAAAAACAGACATATAGATCAATGGAACAGAATAGAGAGCCCAGAAATAAACCCATACACCTACACTCAATTAACATACAACAAAGGAGGCAGAAATATACAATGGAGAAAAGACAGTCTCTTCAGCAAGTGGTGTTGTGAAGGACAGCCTCATGTAAATCAAATGAAATTAGGACACTCCCTCATACCATATAAAAAGATAAACTCTAAATGGTTTAAAGACATAAATATAGGACATGACACCATAAAACTCCTAGAGAGAACACAGGCAAAACATTTTCAGGCATAAATCGCAGCAATATTTTCTTCTCCCCAGGCAAAAAAAAAAAAAAAAGAAAGCAAAAATAAACAAAAGAGACCTAATCAAACTTAAAAGCTTTTTCACAGCAAAGGAAACCATCAGCAAAATGAAAGGACAGCCTACAGAAGGGGAGAAAATATTTCCAAATGATGCAACCAGCAATGGCTTAATTTCCAAAATATACAAACAGCTCATACAACTCAATATCCAAAAAACAAACAACCCAATAAAAAAATGGGCAGAAGACCTAAATAGACATTTCTCCAAAGAAGACATACAGATGGCCAACAAGCACATGAAAATATGTTCAACATTGCTAATTATTAGAGAAATGTAAATCAAAACCACAATGAGGGCCTTCCCTGGTGGCACAGTGGTTAAGAATCCACCTGCCAATGCAGGGGACACGGGTTCTATCCCTGATCCGGGAAGATCCCACATGCTGCAGAGCAACTAAGCCCATGCGCCACAACTACTGATCCTGTGTTCTAGAGCCCATGAGTCACAACTACTGAGCCTGTGCGCCACAACTACCTAAGCCCATGCACCTAGAGCCCGTGCTCCAAAACAAACAGAAGCTTTCACAATGAGAAGCCCACACACCTAATTGGAATTCTGGCTAGATTACAGTTCTCTGTGTACCCAAAAGTGGTTCAAAACCTAACTGCCATAAGTAATAAATGCTGGAGAGGGTGTGGAGAAAAGGGAACCCTCCTACACTGTTTGTGGGAATGTAAATTGGTGCAGCCATTATGGAAAACAACATGGAGGTTCCTTAAAAAACTAAAGACAGAGCTACCATATGATCCAGCAATCCCACTCCTGGTCATATATCTGGAAAAGATGAAAACTCTAATTTGAAAAGTTACTTGCACTCCAATGTCCCAAGCAGCACTATTTACAATAGCCAAGACATGGAAGCAACCCAAATGCCCATTAACAGATGACTGGTTTAAGAAGATGTGGTATATATATGCAATGGAATATTATTCAGCCATAAAAAAGAATGAAATATTGCCATTTGCAGCAACAAGGATAGACCTAGAGAATATCATACTAAGTGAAGTAAGTCATACAGAGAAGGATAAATATTATATGATATCACTTATATGTGGAATCTAAAAATAATACAAATGAATCATATACAAAATAGAAACAGACTTACAGACATAGAAAACAACTTTATGGTTACCAAAGGGGCATGTGGAAGGATAAATTAGGAGTATGGGATTAACAGATACAAACTACTATACACAAAATAATAATAAAGAAGATTTACTGTGTAACACAAGGAACAATATTCAATATCCTGTAATAACCTGTAATGGAAAATAATCTGGGAAAAAAAATATATATGTAACTGAATCACTTTGCTGTATACCTGAAACTAACAGAATGTTGTAAATCGAGTAACTTCAATTTAAAAAAAAAGAAAAATTAAAAAAGAAAATAATAGGCATATAGTATAATATAAACAGCTAATGTGTTCTCTATTTCCCATGTAAATGACTCCCAGACCTAAATCTGTAAACTATACTCACACCAGAACTCCAGATGCAAATGTACATATCTCCCTTGATAGCCAGGTGGCCCGTCGATCTCAACAATTTGAAACTACCCCATCTTCTATTCCAAACCAGTTCCTCTCCCTCTCTTCCCTATTTCTATAATAATGCTACCATCTCCCAGTTACTGAAGCTTCAAACCAAAGAAATCATCTTTAATTCTTTTACGCCCTTCCCATAGCCTACTACCAAGTCCAAAAACTATTTCCACAATCTCCTTCAATGTTCTTTCTATTCCCACTGCCAAGCCTCTCACAAGACCTGTACTGGCTCTTGTTGAAAGCTCCACAATAGCTTCTTTAGTAGTCTATTCACCTTCATTCTTCCCACTTCAATCCCAAAAAGTCCACTTTCCTATAAAAATCCCTAATCATCCCATTTCCCTGTTCAAAAGTCTATAATAGATCCCTCATGCTTACCAAGTGAAGCAGACTCATTAGCCTGGCAAACAGAGCCTTGCACATATGACCAAACTTGTTACTAAATATTTTCTTAATGCACCCTACGTTTCTCACCTTTATGTCTTTACTCATGCACTTCCTTTTGCCTATAGGGCTTTCATCCCCGACTATAGCTGCTGAAATCTGACCAGCCTTCAAAATGTGGCTCAGATCTTTTGGGAAGTCTTCCCTGATCTTTTGAGTTGGATTTGATGGTTCTTTTTTCAGTACTTCCTCAATGGTTTTATTTTTGTGACTATTACTTTATTCTATTGTAATTAAGGGCTTATATATCTTCCTTTTCTACTATGTAATAAGCTCCTTGAAGACAGGAATCATGCCTTATGTTTATATCCCACAAAAAACTAGCAAAATTCTAGCTTAGCCATAAAAAAGAATGAAATAATGCCATTTGCAGCAACATGGATGGACTTGGTGATTATCATACTAAGTGAAGTAAGTCAGGCAGAGAAAAACAAATATCATATGATATCACTTATATGTGGAATCTAAAATAAAAAAGATACAGACTTATATACAAGACAGAAATAGACCCACAGACATAGAAAACTTATGGTTACCAAAGGGGAAAGTTGGTGGGGGAGGGAGTTTGGGATTAACATGTATTATACACTCCAATATAGAAAACAGATAACCAACAAGGACCTTCTGTACAGCACAGGGAACTATACTCAATATTTTGTAATAAGCTATAAGGGAAAAGAATATATATATATATATATATATACACATACATCTGAATCACTGTGCTTTACACCTGAAACTAACACAACATTGTAAATCAACTATACTCCAATTTAAAGAAAAAGAAATGCCTGTCTTTAAATATCTATTAAATTCACATGTATATACCTTTAAGAAATCACACATTGGAATTTAATATTTTTGAAACTGAATATTATGATCATTTCTGTGTAGACAAAATGTAGCTTTCATGGCTTCTTGGTGACATATCTCTTAGGAATTGACAGAAAGGCCTTAAAAGACAGATATTTATCATAGCTGTGAGATTTCTTCTCCATCTCACTCTGGCCTTGCACTCAAATTATAGTGATGGCTGAGCTTATAGGTTAAATTATCAACTTAGAGAAAAATAATTGTTTTAATCTTCTTTCCCGGTTAAAAAGACAAGAAAATATTCACCCCTCTGAAGAGCCTAATGTATGGAGAGATGAAGAATGTGTCAATTCAGAAACAGCAATAGCAGGGATAATCTATCAAGGCTTCAGAATGCTTCGTAAAACCCACCACGGACTTAGTCCTTGCGGTTAGCAAATCCCAGAAGCTACATGATGCAGCAGAAGGGCTTTAGACTTATCCCAGATCAGCCACTGATAGGCTATGAGACCTTGTCAAAGTCACTGCTTGTTTTTGGCCTCAATTTCCCCATCTATAAAATAAGGAGGTTAACACACTGGGTAATCTCCAAGGTTCGTTCCATCCCAGACTTTCTCTGCCCCTGAGGGATAAGATGCCTCTTCTCTGCAGCCATCTGAAACAATACAGCAAAGGAGCAAAGAATCTGAGCACTAGAGTCACATCTAGCAGGGATTTAAATCCTGCCTTGGCACCTCCATCTGTGAACATCAAGGAAAATACACAACCTCTCTGTTCCCAGTTTCATCATCTGTAGGAAGGCTATGATGGTAATAATAGTAACTATTGGGGAATTCCCCGGTGGTCCAGTGGTTAGGACTCTGTGCTTTCACTGCTGAGGGCACAGGTTCCATCCCTGGTCAGGGAACTAAGATCCCACAAGCTGTGCGGCACAGCCAAATAATAATAATAAAAATAATAGTAACTCTTTCATAGGTTATTTTAAGGATTAAAAGAGATGTGTAAATTGCTTAGCACAATGTCTGGCACATGGCAAGTGTTTGATGAATTTAGTGACTATTAAGTTAAATGGGGTCTATTTTCAAAAGTAGTAAATGTATCCTGAGAACACCAAGTGAACCACCTTCCACAGGTATATGCCCAAGTGTGTCCTCAGGCAGCCAGGAAGTGGCCCTGAACTCCTGAAGGCAGAGGTTATAAACTGGTAGCCTACAAGTATTTGCCCCACAAGTATATTTTCTTGATATAAATAGTGCTGTTGTTGTCATTATTTAATTGAATTAGTTGCCAACATTTAAAAATCAGGTTTTCTCACTTCTGGCTTCTTTTGAAAAATTGAAGTATCTGGCAATAGTGAACTTTCATTCCTGCACAGTTTCTATAACTAGAGTTTCTCCCTATTGTTCTCCACCCAGCCTGTTCCACTCATTTACACTAGATGCCTCACCCCTCTAGGCATTTCAGTTTTGATCCCTGTCCTAGGGGATGAGGACAGCTGTTCATCTCCATTAAAGAACGGTCACACTTTTCCCACCACATGCAGAAAGTCTAAGAAAGAACCAACACACAGAGAGAAGTGGAGCTGAAACATGAAGTCAGAGGGAGCCCTAATTACATAATTTGATCCCTAGATTCAGCTCTTCCTGAAACCCATTCATCCTTAGATTTCCCAGTTAAATGAGTCATTGAATACCCTTTTTTTAACTGAGGTAGCTTTATTTGGGTTTTTGTCCCTTGCAACCAAGAGACATAACCAATTCCATGACTAGGGTGGCCAACTCATCTTTGTTTTCTCACTGGAAGTCCCACATCCCTGGAAACCTCTCAGTTTCAGGCAAACTGGGATGGCTGATCAACCTATTCATGGCAGAGTTATGATTCAAAATCATTCAAACTTGTTATCAAAGCCTATGCTCCCTACCTCTTCACATTTCTTTCCATTCCAAAATTCACTATTATATTATCAAAAAATGGACCAGATCTTTATTTCTAATACCATTCTCCTACAAAATGAACCATGGCTCCTTGGAGAAATGGCTGATTCTAAGGCTGGAGCAGACAACATACAAGATAGCCTGGAGCATCTTGTACTACTAGAAAGCAAGGAAGTGCTCAAAAAACAAAAATGATGGGCACATATCAAAGAGACACAGGGATCAACTGAAAGAGTTCCCAATGGCCAAATCTGGAACAGTTTGAGCAACAAAATAAATAACAAAGTATTTTATTATAACCCAAAGTATAAAATAAATATTAATGCGTTCATACTGATATAAATAAATGATTGAATTAATAAATAAGAAGAGACAGGGGGTATGGGTTCGATCCCTGGTTGGGGAACTAAGATCCCACATGGTGTGCGGTGCAGCCAAAAGAAAAAAAAGAAGAGACAAATCTTTACAGAAGAATTCATGATGATACTCCCCCTTCCAAGAGGTGAAACTTAATTTTCCACCCCATTACTCCCTTGAGAGTAGGTTGGCCATAGTGACTGGCTTCCAAAAAGTAGAGTATGGAAAAGGAGGAAAAAGTAACTTTGCAGTAGAGAAACCTGGCCACCTTGGCAACGTTAACAACAACATGATGAGTCATGCTGATAGTATGTAACCTTGATATGATGTAAAAAGAATGGCACTACACTTCCGTGGTCTTCTTCCCCAAAACCCTTGTCTAACCATGAGAAAAATATTGAAGAAATCCAAATTGAGGGACATTCTACAAAAAAACCTGACTAGCACTTCTAAAACTGTCAATGCCATCAAAGACAAGAAAAGTCTGAGAAACTGTCACAGACCAGAGGAGGCTAGGGAGACATATTAACTAAACATAATGTGATATCCTAGGTGGGATCCCAGAACAAAGAAAAGGACATTAGAGGAAAAAAATTGGTGAAATTTGAATGAAGTATTAAGCTTAGTTAATAATAATGTACCAATGTTTATTTCTAACTTGTGACAAATGTACATAGTGAAATGAGATGTTAACAGTAGAGGATACTGATACCAAGCAGGGCCCTGTGGGGCTCCTGGGCACAAAGTCTTTCTGTGTCCCCCATTTCTGTGATTATGGGAAACAGCCTTCATTCAGCCCCCATGACTTTCCCTGAATTCCAATGGGCAGATCCAAGCAGTTGTTAATTAGGGAAGGGAGGGGATGCCAGACCAGGGAGAAACAAACAGTCAAGAGCAGCCCTGGGGCAAGGTCCTGTTTCCCCAACAACAGATACACAACAATATCTTTGAGCTATTTTGCAGATACTGAAACCCCCTCCAGGTGGGAAAAGTTAACAATTAACGATGGTATGCTGCACACAAGCATGCAGACCCCCGACCAGTTGGACCTGAAGGTTGATGCTGTTGACTCCTACTTACCTCACCACCACGCATCAGAAGAACGTCCATGAGCTGATCATGTCCTCTTTGAACAATTACTATAAAACTTCTCACTATCTTCTCCAAGTGGGGACACATAGTTTTTCGAGGCAGAAGGCTGCTGTGTCCCCATGTGCCTGGCAAAGTAATAAAGCTATCATTTTCTACTTCACCCAAAACTCCGTCTCCGAGATTTGATTCAGCACCGGTATACAGAGAAGTTGAGCTTTCAGCATCAATACTGGGTGAGGTGTATACGGGAGTTTCTGTACTATCTGTGCAACTCTTCTGTAAATCTAAAACTATTAAAAAGTTTTAAATTATCTTTAAAATAATAGACCAGTTCATATTCTAAAGGAAAGCCTCACTATGAAGAAAGATATGACTTCAACCGTTTCAAAAACTTAACATCAAAAAATACACTTTAGAAAAGATGGATTTTACGTATTTTATACATTTTCTATATAAAGTAACAAGCAGTCTAGTGTCATCTGTCTGGACAACTTTTCCCAGTATAATTGCAAGTTAGTTGTACTGCTGCCAAAATATTGGCTCCCTGTACCCCGATGCCAAAATGAGATACGGAGACAGGGTTTTGGAGGAGAAAGAAAGGGTGGCATTAATCTTTGCCAGGCGAAGAGGGGAACACAGCAGGCTAGTGCCTTAAGAACTGTGCCCACTCCCTGGGGAATAGGGAGAGGTCTTATAGGCGGGTCTTATAGTGGTCAGGGGTATGCAATAAGGATCAGGGCAGTAACAGTCCTGCATTCTTCTTTCTTCTGCAGAGTTTCAAAAGGGTGGGGCTGCTGACAACATTACAGTGTGTGCAGGTCTCAAGTGGACCTTCTCTGGTCCCTTTAATCTTGCCTCAGGTGGTTTCCTGGCTGCTCCTCCCTTGATTAGCAACTGTTCTTGAATCTGCCCTTTGGAACTCAGGGAAGGTCATGGAGGCTGGAGTCTTGCCTACAAGAAATGGGAGATTAAAAAAGCCTCCGTGCCTGGGAACCCCACAGGGCCCTGCTCAGCATCAGTACCATAAGACTTGATTGACCTACTTAGAATTTTGGTTCTTCTAATCATTCATTAAACTTACAAACTAAATTAATGCTTGTTCTTACATGTCTTGGCAGAACAAATTAATACTATCTGAACAAATTAATAACCTTGGCTCCTAACTCCTGTGATTTTGGCAGGTTATACTTTCAGTTTCTAAAGGCTATACACAGAAGAGTCCTGAGGTAGGGATCTGCTCTCCTACCTATACACATACGGAGTTATTCTTTTTTTTTTTTTAACATCTTTATTGGAGTATAATTGCTTTACAACGGTGTGTTAGTCTGCTTTATAACAAAGTGAATCAGCTATATATATATATATATATATATATGTATGTATATATATATTCCCATATCTCCTCCCTCTTGCGTCTCTCTCCCACCCTCCTTATCCCACCCCTCTAGGTGGTCACAAAGCACCGAGCTGATCTCCCTGTGCTATGTGGCTGCTTCCCACTAGCTATCTATTTTACATTTGGTAGTGTATATATGTCCATGCCACTCTCTCACAGAGTTATTCTTAACGAGTGTTAGAAGAATACCCTAGAGGAAGAGCAGACCTCATCATACATTCTTGTCAAAGCCATGAGAAGCTGGCCCAGTGCCCTAATAAGAGATTTAGATGGAAACATGAAACACAAATCCTCACAGTATGGAAGCAACTCATTCACTCAACAACACTTTTCTTAACACCTGAGCTAAGAATACAGAAATGACCGACACTGAAGGGTTTCCATTCTACCTTCAGGGGCAAATAGCAACATGTTAAACAGGAGGTGTAGAGATGTTAAACGGATGAAATTGAGTTTTTGAAATATGCAATTGTGTATTCAACTAGCACATCAGAAGCAGTGAGTAGTAGGAGTAAATACACATTTCATGAATAAACACTGGTCACATGTCTCCCACTGATTGCCTCTTCTGAGCCCAGCAAAATTTGCAGAAACGATTAGGACACAGTCCATGCCCTCAAGACACTTGCTGTCTGGTAACTGGGATAAAGGAAGTATACCATTAGTTACAAGCACAAAGTAGAAGTTAATATGTCCCCCAAGAAAAGTACAAAGTGCTCCTGGAGGTCAAAGAGGAAGACATTAAATCTAGTTACAAATAGGGAAGTAGATAGCATTTTGAGATAGGCTTAAATTGTGGTACAAACTAGACAGGTTTGAATGGGGGTATTACAGGCAAATATACAACCTCAGCAAAATCACTCAAGCTTTCCTCTTTACCTAGGCTATATGTGAGTCTTGGGAAATGCGGCTTTATAAAGGAACCAAGAGAGATGCTAAGTCTAGAGGGAAGAGTAGGACAAATCTCCCCTCAGAATGCTTATCAGCTGTAAGGGGGAAAATCACAACTATACTGTGGAGAAATCATATAACACTTTAATCAAATGATCAATATTAACATGCCCAAAGAGGAGCAGACAGATATCACATGACTCCAGATGCCATACGCTGAGATGGACATATTTCTTTTGTAGTTTTCTAGTCAGACATCTCATTTCCTCATAAAGAAATCTGAATCTAATCTTGAAGAAACATCACACAAATCCAAACTGAGGAATATAATATAAAATAACTGGTCCATGTTCTTCAAATATGTCAGTGTCATAAAAGACAAAGAAAGGTGAGGACTTCTTCCAGGTTAAAGGAAACTAAAGAGACAACATGACTAAATACAGTACATGATCTTGGACTGGATCCTGAACTGGAGGGGGGAAATGCTAGAAAAGGACAATGCTGGGACAATGGACAATTGAACTGCATACTGTACATTGTTTAAAGTATTATATCCATGTTAAATTTCCTGAATTTAATAACTCTACTGTAGGAACATAAGAGAACATCCATGTTTTTAGGAAAAATGCACTGAAGATTAAGGGAGTAAATGGGGATGATGTATGCCACCTACCCACAAATGATTCAGCAAAAAATATGTACATATATACAGAAAGAGAGAAAGCGAGTAATAAAACAAATGTAGCAAAATGTTAAAAATTCGTGACTACAAGTAAAGGATATAGGGTCAGGGGAATTCTTGGCATCATTCTTGCACTTTTCTGTAGTTTGAAATTATTTCAAAATAAAAACTCTTTTAAAAACCCTATAAAACATTAAAGTCAAAATTATTTTCATGCATAAAAGTTTCACAACCAATTTCTTTTAAGATATAAGCTTTTTACAAAAGTATAAATTACTATTTATAGTACTTGAAACTTTAGGATCTTCTATTTCTCTTAATATTGTCTTATTTAAACATTTCCATGTATCAACTTGGTTACATTTCAATCATTTTTAGTAACTATATATTCACTATGATATAATCATTCTTCTATTGAACATTTCTGTTACTGTTATCTCCAATTTTCTCAATTACAGTATCACTGCTATGAACATAGCTATAAAAATTATTTCCTTTGGGAATATTTCCTAGGGATTTTAGAATAATTCTGTAGAAGAAGATCAAAAAGAAGACTGTACCATTTTAGATGTCAAACTTATATGGATTGAGATCCACTCATACCAGAGGACATTTTCCATACTTTTGAATATGGAGGCAGTTCTGAAAATTACTCATCAACACACTGGTACCATTGCCAGACAACAGCTCTCTCTCACACACACACCATTCACCAAGTCTGAAGAGCAAACAAAAAGAGAAAGAAAAGGATACTCAAGGAGCCAAGTTGACAGACTATCGCTGTGTTGATTTACCACCAACTCGGCTGGAAAGCTTTTCTAGTTAACACAAAGCACAGCAGACCAAACTTGCCCATGCTCAGATGCACTGGTTTTAGTCAATATGTCTTATTCATACAAAACTTCCAAGGTTTTAATATAGAAACTGCTGAGTTTAAAAAAACCCAAAAAGACCATGTACTTTGACTCTAAATGTGTCTGGGGAGCTTGAGCATCAAACAACTGAAGAATAATCTTGTATGTAATGATAATTATTATGTCAGGCTAAAGACCAACTTCAGCGATGATTGTAAACAAGGAACACCAATTAGCAATTTCATCAGTTAGGATCTGGTCTGTAAAAGGATAAGAAGAGCATGGGACTTTGTGAAAACCCTATTCTGTCTTTAAGGAAGTATGCACACACATACACACTAAGGTCTATCTTTGCTGAGAAATATAAAATGTATGGATACATATAAAATGTAAGTACTTGATTCTTACTAATACACACTAATGAACAAGGGTAAAGTTTTCAAAGAGTTGCCTAGCACAAGGGAATGTTCAGGAGTGATGGAAAATGATCTATATCACAGGATCTAAATGATCTATATGGCTTTGAAATTGGTTACATTACATTTGATGAAATTCTCAGACTATTAACTTAAGACCTGTAAATTACTCCCTGTAACATATGTCTCAAAAATGCAATAGAGGGACTTCCCTGGTGGCACAGAGGTTAAGAATCTGCCTGCCAATGCAGGGAACACGGATTCGAACCCTAGTCTGGGAAGATCCCACATTGCCGCGGAGCAACAAAGCTCGTGAGCCACAACTACTGAGCCTGTGCTCTAGAGCCCACGAGCCACAAATACTGAGCCCACGCACCACAACTACTGAAGCCCATGCTTCAGTAGAGCACCTAGAGCCCGTGCTCCACAACAAGAGAAGCCACCGCCATGAGAAGCCTGCGCACCTCAACGAAGAGTAGCCCCCGCTCGCCACAACTAGAGAAAGCCCATGCACAGCAACGAAGACCCAACGCAGCCATAAATAAATAAAAATTTTAAAAATGCAATAGGAAGCACACCAAATCAGCAGACCCGCTCTGTCACTAACTAGTTCTATGTGCTTAAGCAAGTCATATAACCTCAGCTTCCTTATCTGAAAAACAAGGGGATTGTGTTTAACCATCTTTAACACAATCCCTAAATTCTTTACCAGCTTTAAAAGTCTAACTGACAATTTTTAAAGTTGCAACAAACTTATGGAAATTAATAATCTGACTTAGGACTTTGACAATTTTAACTTTACAAGTTTCAAGTACATTAACACATGAATACATTATCAACATAAACAGAAGTTATGGCCCTTTTCTCATAATCCTAGAGGGGACTTGTCCTGCCAGGTTTTAGTGTGTTCTTCTAGGTTTTTTCATTGCTGTTGCTGCAGAGGCAGTATGGCTCTCTGGCTAAGCATGAAGACTGTGGACTTGTGCTGCCAGGTCCACAGCCCAACAGCACCACTAGCCAGGGTAGACCTTGTTGAAGTCATCCAAAATCCCTGTGCTTCAGTTTCCCCACCTAAAAAGAGCGGCAAAAATGGCAACCATTCATGAGGTTATTGTGAGAATAACACATGATACACATAAAACCCTTAGAACAGAGCCTGGCACCCAGGAATTGTCACTCATTACTGATAAACTCTTCACTCTTTCATAATAAAATGTCTACGCTTGCTTCTTTCAATGCAGTTGAAGAATAAGTAATTGAAACACTTACTGTAACTCAAAGTCACTCAAAACACTACATTAAATACAAAGGCACTCAGGGAAATAGGTCTCTTGGAATATTTAATCATTGGTATTGAGCCAAAAAATTTCTTTAGTTTCATTCAGTACACCTTGTAGATGGAAACCAGGCCCATCAAAGTGCTGTTACTGACATTTCAGATTTTTATTTAATATGAAAAGCATTAAATGGGTGAGGGTGGGGTGAAAAATGAAGCTCAACAGAGCCACATCCAGTCTTGTCTCTGTAGGTCTGTCCCATCACTGAAAATCACCAAGCAGTCATGATACCTAAGGACCCAAGGATAGCATAAAATGCTGCAACACACAGCCTGATGAATGAGCTTTGTATCTAGGCTTAGGGGAGGGGGATACAATGTGCTTACTCTATTATTCACACTGCATTTACTCTGTCAAATGTTTTCATTTCCTAATGCAGAATGCTTTAGTGAAAAAAAAAGCCTGCCTGGTTGGATTTGAATTTATTATTTCAGTGATACAGAAAGACATGGAGAATAAACTTTCAACTGACACGAGGTAGAATAAAGTACCATGTTTTCTTCCAATCAATTTTTCACCTTTACACACAGTGATAAGCACCTGTGCCAAAGGTTCTTGATTCTATCTACGTGAAAGGGCTCTAACTGACAATCATTTAGTCCACAAGTCAACAGCCTTAAATATCAAAAATGTGAGGACCTGAGTGTGGATTTGCATAGTTCCGGGCTCTGTGGAACTATCTGCTCCCTGTAACAACCCACCCTGCAGACAGTGCACCCATGCAATGCCCTACTAGAGATGAGAGAGATCAAGAAGGTGGGGAGAAAGGTCTGGACTTGCCCTTTAACCAGACCCAAGCATGTTTCCCTGTCCTTGGCTGAACACCGTATCACCATGTTTCCAAGAACAACGGCTGACCTCAGGTAGCAGAGTGAACTATGGCCCTTGTGGTGTGATTTAAAGATCCCTCTGCCCCAAATTTCCTCTCACTCTCCTTTGAAACTGCCTGATAGCCTGTATTTGAGACTTATTCCTTTAGTTTAATACGCATTGTCTTAGAATGCCAATGTCCTTGGGACAGTTTTTTTTTTTAATTTATTTTTTGTTGAAGTATAGTTGAATTACAATGCTGTGTTAATTACTGCTATACAGCAAAGTGACTCAGTTTTATGTAAATATACATTCTTTTTCATATTCTTTTCCATTAAGGCTTATCACAGGGTATTGAATATAGTTCCCTGTGCTATACAGTAGAACCTTGTTGTTTATCCATTCTTTATATACCAGTTTGTATCTGCTAATCCCAAACTCCCAATCCAACCCTCTCCCATGTGCCTCCCCCTTGGCAACCATCAGTCTATTCTCAATGTGGGACAGTTTGTTAATGCATTAAGTCATCAATCAGTCATTCCTACTATGGCATGTGTTCATTTCATCCATTCCTTTCTTTCTACCAGCTGGCTGAAATAACCAAATCTAGAGGATGAGAGTTATTGGGTTACACTTTATTGTTCACGTTCTATTTTATCTTTTGACTCAGGAGAACTTAAAAGGGAGGGAAGGGTGATTTTGGAGCATGGGGCACAGCCATAGAAGGAAGGGGCAGCTGGAGGAGAGCAGGAGAGCCCTGATGCCCCAGGGTGAGGAGAGGAACCCAGCAAGTGAGTTCAAACTCAAAAAGCCCCAATATTTCCCAACTTTGGGACAAGCCTACTTCAGGGAATACTACTTCAGATCTGGGCAATGACCTAGAATTGCATAAACTCTGCTTATCTTTCAAATTAGTTCCACTGGGCTTAATGAGGGAGCAATTTTTCTGTGCATAAACTGAATTTTAAATGACCCAATAACCACATGAAGAAAGCATAAGTAAAAATTCTAAATGTACACACATCCCATCATGTACATAACTATAATTTCACTGAGAAATGGAATTCTGAAGTTGCAAGTGACACAGAGAAAATAACCTCATCTGTACATTTCTCCCTCTTCACTGAGGCAAAGTGAAGGCTGTGGCAGTCTTCTGTATGATGACGGTGGGTGGGGAAGATGATCTCCCCACACTGGTCTGACCTCCTGTGCTACAATTCATACAGCCATGACCACATCCATATTTGGAATAGAATAAGGACAGGACCTGCCCAACTGCTATTCTCCTGAGGATGGAATTACTGTCCATCTCTCTTCAAACTTGGGCTAAGCAAATGTGTGAGCCAGCAGCTATGAATTTACCTCAAATAAACTGTTGTTTCTCAAATCTGCCTGGATTGTAAAAATTATCCAGGGTGCTTGTTTAAACCAAGCAGTTCCTCAGAATTCTGATTCAATAGGTCTGGAAAGGATCCAGAAAATTGTGTTTTTCACCAGCACTTCAGATGATTTTTATAATCAGGCAAGTTTTATAAATACTAAGATAAGAAATCCACAATTTCAGAAAGAAAACTAGGAAAAGGGAGAGGCCAGAGGGAGTTGTTTCTCCACTGAGCTTGAGAATACACGCTGCTATCCCTTTTGGAGGATAAGGTAGATTATTACTTTAGGCCCTATCCACTGCCTACCTTGAGCTGAGAACTTTTCATGATGTAAACAGTACACAGGAATCCAAGATAAAGAGGGAATTCAACTCTTATGTGTAAAGGCCTATTAATACCCACAAACTCAATATATACAATGAAACATACAATGAAAACCTAGTGTCATGCAACTATTCTTCCACGTACTGGTGGTAAAGTCATAGCTCCACTGCCACCACCAAAAAAAAAAACAAAAAACAAAGATGCATCCCAATACCATAATGGTGCAGCCAGAGTTCTATATAACAGACTACAGCTGGCTAATACAGCAAGTTAGAATGTGGGTACTACTGGAGATAGTTTGAAGTACAACCCTCAAATGGAACACAGTTTTTCACAAGAATTCCTCTACCACAGAACTGCAATAGGAACCCCATTTGGCAGCTTCACAAACACATGGCCTAGGCCTAGAAGAGAACACAAGAGGATAAAAATAGTAATTATATGGAGTGGGAGAATTATAAGTGACATCTTTCTATATTTATTTCCCTCCTTGTTATTTTAATGTAGATATGATAAATAAGAAATTAACAATTGTTGATGCGTTACTATTTATATTCTCTAATCACTATTAATAAATCACTATTTTGTCAAAAAGCAAATTTAAACATTCCTTAATGACAAATGAGTCAGTATTAACTGCTTCTATTGATGGAGATATTATACTTTACCAACATATTTCTTGGTCAAAAACTTCATTTGCAGACATAGAAATAACATGAGGCATTGAGAGTCACATCCCAATTTCAGGCAAAGTATTTAATATAGTATGAAAACAGAATTAAATGTTTATTTATTTTAATAAATCAGAATGCACTAGGCATTCTGAAAAACATAAAATATGCAACAGAAGTCTCTGAGGCAGAAGGAAGGGAGAGGTTAAATCTGAGCTGGTGAAGATGCAAGAGAGAGAAGTGGGCAGGACCTGCTATGTGGGAATTTACTGGTGCCAGTGGCCAGGGTCTTTGCTGCCATCTTCACTACCTCAGCCTGGGGGGCCTGGGCCTCCAGAAAGTGCACTGTGGTTAGTCCCAGGCACCTTCTCCCAAGGACAGCAGAGCTCTATGGCAGAATGTACAAATGGAACCCCCCGCCCACTGCCCTGATCTGGGCCTCATGATTCTTTCACATTTTGATAGAGAAGGAAAGTAGTGACTAAAGGCGGGGCAGGGAGAATTATCACAAAGAGGATCCCAGGCTTCTGAAAAAATAGTCTGGGGGCTGAGAATGGGTGGAAACTGTTATCAGAGGGAAGGGCTAGAGACCAGCCCTGTGTCAGTGGGGAGGATCATGACCAAGAGAGGGAAATGGCAGAGAAAGGAAAAGATATAGACCCCAAAGAAAAACTGTGAGGACTTGCAGCCTTGCTGCTCTGCAGACAGAGAGACAGATGCTGCTGCCTGAGTGTTCTCAGTGAGGCTGTTCTCAGCCTGGCTGAGCTCATGCTATCCTGTCTGGCATGTCTCATGAGGATTTCCTTGTATGACCACAGCTGACTATCAAAGGATCTTAGCTCCCAGAGCATTTGTTAATGGTGATATATCTGTCCAAAAGACAGGTGCTCGAGTCCAGGCCAATGGGAAAAACTGAACTTACACATCTCTTTCAAAATTTAAAAATATGACATTTGAAATCTGTACTGAAATCCAAGATGACTTTTTTTAAACTTAATTTTCCAAGGAATGGCAGGGATCCTAGATGACAACTTTTCTCATTAATATTTTCACTAAAAGAATTAAGTTGGAAACAATTAGGAATTTCTCTTTTTATACTTTGGTTTGAGGTTTGATGTTCTCCTTATTTTGAGGATAATTATTGGGTTTTACCTTTACACCTAATGAACAGAAAAGAACAAGATCTATTTTAATTCTAGAATCTACCCTTACCCAAGAGTCAGTCAGATTTGTCCAAACCCTCGACCAGAATACATCCTTCAAGTCTTAAATGAGAGACTCTTGACATTTTGGGGTAAGGTTATCACTGATATCACACCTCAGCCCAAATACCACCTCCCCTGGCTGTATTTCCCTAGAGTTGCCTTAGTATGGTAGGCAGTAGTTTTAGAAATGGAGGCACTGTAGAAGAATTCTAGAAACTAGAAAATCTAGATAAGTGGTTAATATTTGAGGAGATAAGCAGAATCTAAGTCCATAAACTTGAAAATGTAGAATGCTTTCATGTTGTTACACATTATGAAACAGCTCTCATATACTGAATGCTTACATTGTGCTAAGCCTAACTCTGTAAGTATTCTAAGTGCTTCATCCCCCGATTCCCATAACCACCTGTAAACTTCATAGTGTCTTACACTTAAGGAAACAAAGGCCTAGAGAGACCAGATCAAGGCCCAAGGCCACAGAGCTAGTAAGTGGCAGAGTCAGGATTTGAATCCCCTTGACACCAGAGCCTACTTGCTCAGCAACGAACCCTGCCCCATCAGTGTGAAACACTAGACACTCCAGGATTGTCTCTTCCAGTACGCTTCCCAGGCAGCATCTGCGCCCCAACTCCTCTGCTCTGAATTGCATCCCGCCCTTTGTGTTTTCAAAACCCTTTATCAGTTGTGTCCCAATAGGGACTGAACATTCCTTGAAGACAAGGTCCATGGCTTATTATCTTTATAGCCCCAGCACCTACCAGGGAGGCTGAGAGAGAGTAAGGGCTTACAGGATGTTGAAATAAGAGGTATCTAAGGAAGATGCCAGAATTAAACATTTATTATTCTCAGGTAAAATCTAATATTTATAATTTCATTTTACAATAATTGGCATTACTACAATTATTCTTTTTTATAATATAATATTGATAGTTTATATATAGGTATACCTCATTTCATTGTGCTTCATTTTATTCTACTTTGCAGATACCACGTTTTTCACAAGTTGAAGATTTGTGGCAACCCTGCATTGTCAGATGATGGTTGCATTTTTTAGCAATAAAGTTTTGTGGGGTTTTTTTTGGCTGCATTGGGTCTTCATTGCTGTGCGCGGGCTTTCTCTAGTTGCAGCGAGCGGGGGCTACTCTTCGTTGGGGTGCGCAGGCTCTAGGTGCGCGGGCTTCAGTAGTTGCAGCACACGGGCTTCAGTAGTTGTGGCGCATGGGCTCAGTAGTTGCGGTATGCAGGCTCTAGAACGCTTGGGCTTCCGTAGTTGCACCACACGGGCTTCAGTAGTTGTGGCTCACGGGCTGTAGAGCGCAGGCTCGGTAGGTGTGGCACACGGGCTTAGTTGCTGCACAGCATGTGGGGTCTTCCCGGACCAGGGATTGAACCCATGTCCCCTGCTTTGGCAGGTGGATTCTTAACCACTGTGCCACCAGGGAAGTCCCAGCAGTAAAGTATTTTTTAATTAAGGTGTGTACATTGTTTTTTTAGACATAATACTATTGCACACTTAATAGACTATAGCGTAAACATAACTTTTGCGTATATATACTGCAAAAGCAAAAAATTCGTGTAACTGGCTTTACTGAGATATTTACTTTATTGTGGTGGTCTGGAACTGAACCTGAAATATCTCTGAGGTATGTCTGTAGATGAGTTAATTCTATTTTCAAGTAATTCTGCTAGAGCTTTACAGCTGAGGTAGGCAGCTGTAATATTTAAGGCATCAACAGTGTCCAAATGAAAGAATAAAAGAAAAGGATACATTGTATATTAAATAAAGTGGAACCAAATGCTAATTGTTGACTAAGGATGAAGGCCAAGATGTTACCGCCCACAGTGAATATTTTGAGAGTTCCCATTTTCATAGTCAGTGCTCTCCTTCCCCAACAGGAACACACTGTAATGTGCTTACACACATCTCCCTGAAGGGAAGAGTCCCTGTCACCTCCTCTCTTCCACATTCCCTGTTACACTGGGCTTTCTCTTTCTGAAAGTACTCTTAGCCCTTAATTTCAGGAAGTTCCTAGCAAAACAGTCATAACATATAGAAAATGTGTGCTGGTGGAGACTCCCTAGGAACACAAAGAAGTTAGGAGCCTGGCTCCTGAGCAGGAGAGTAGGATAGCACAATGATAAATCTTGCCCCTACTGGCTGTTGATCTTGAACAAGTGACTTAACTTTTCTAGGTCTCAGTTTCCTCCTATGTAAAATGGAGGTGAAACTGCTCCTACTTCATAAGGCTGTTGGGAGAACTGGTGAGAAAATGTAGGTAAAACACTTCCCGTGTTAGCTGGCACGTGGTAAGGACTCAGTAGGTGTCAGCTATTGCAGCCTATGGGGATTGCTGAGTGATAGCAGCCATGTCCCACAGGAGAACTGGCCTGTGGGCCAACTCTGGCACAGGTGCCAGCACTGGGGAATCTTGGTCCTCAGCTGAGCCCTGCAATAACATGTCAGGGGGGTCCATGCAGTACAGACCGCCTGGGTGCAAGTGATCAGTTTTTAGCTGTGTGACTTGGGACAGTTGCTTAACCTCACTGTATCTCAGTTTGCACATGTGTAAAGTAGTGATAATAATAGTACCTGACCCATACATTATTGCGAGGATTAAGTGAACATGTGTGTGTGTGTGTGTGTGTGAGTGTGTATGAATTTATACACAAACCTATATGAACAGGTCTGGCACATAACTGTATAAATTAGCTTCAGCCTTCACTTGCTACCCAACACCTCTGTGTTGAAGTAGACAGATAAATGACATTCTATGTGGTCACTGAGGGAAATTTAAAATATCTTGTTATATTTTTCAAATAATCTGAGAAATACTTTGCTCTGTATGTCTTTTGGAAGAAGTTGGAGACCAGCATATTGATAAGTCCCTTTCTGGTTTTAAAATATTTATTATTAAACTGAAAATGCCTTGAGCAGTATGTGACAATGCACAAGAATTCATAGTCTTCCTATAAAAGTCTGATTCTCCTGCCCCTAAGTATTTCAGAGACAGTGAAAGATCTAGCTTAGGAGAACTGTTTTGTCAAGTAAAAATGGTCTCAAAAGTGTTTACAATTCTCATTTGATTATTCTCACTGCTGAAAAACAGTGGAAATGATTATAAGGACTTTAAATAAAACTTTCATTTTATGCAAAGGAAATGGCACAAGCTACACACTAAATTGTTCTCTAGTTTCTGAATTAAGTCAAGTAAAGTAAGGAAGCATCCAAGATAAGGCTGAAACACACCCTTCCTACTGGTGATCTGCCACCCCTGATAAAAAACTGTAATTGAAGCCAATCCTGGGCAAAGCAAGGTCCTGGCAAAATGTTCCATGTCTTTCTACAAATATTCACAGCAGGGTTGTACCAAGACATTTCTGCACTGTAGTGCTTTCTTGGTCACTAAGTATTTCTCTCTCTCTCTCTCTTTCTCTCCCCCTTTGTCTCTCTGTCTCTGTCTCTCACTCTCTGTGTCTCTCTGTCTCTATTTCTCTCCCTCTCAAACACACACAGCGTCAGTCACAGTGATGGTTTGGAGTGAAGATAAGAAAGAGAAGACTGAACAGCTTTTCATACAATTGACATGCAGAGGCCTGCTGTAAGTACCTAGATACCCAGCAGTAACCAGTTCTCCTCACCATCCCTCCCTGGCCAGTTTCCAGATATGAAGGAAACAACCCCTTCAAAAGATTATGTCGAAGACAGCCACAAAAAGAAAGGGAGGAAGGGAGGGAGGGAGGGAGGGAGGAAGGGAGGGAGGGAGGAAGGGAGGGAGGGAGAAAGGAAGGGAGGGAGGAAGGAAGGGAGGAAGGAAGGAAGGGAGGGAGGAAGCCACAATGTCCACCCAATCCTGCACGTTCCAGAATTCTTCAGAGTACAGTTGACCCTTGAACAACACAGGTTTGAAATGCATGGGCCCACTTATATATGGATTTTTAATAGTAGTAAATACTGCAGTATAACACGATCCACAGTTGGTTCAAACCACAGATCCAGAACCGCTGATACAGAGGAAGTGGACACATATAGGGAGCACCAACTTTAAGTCATACATAGACTTTTTCTTTTTTTTTTTGAAAAGTCCGTTCATAAAACTTTTATTCCACTTACATGAACTTAATACATGTGTTCTTAACAATTATGCTTGGATTGTTCATGAAAATCTCATAAGACATTAAACAAAGCTAGCCATCATCTCAAGTTATTTCCCTGTTAACTATTTTTGCAGCACATGCATGTTAGGCAAGTATCAAAAACAAAACAAAAAACAAAACAAAAAGCTAAAAAATGTTAAATACATGGTTTTTTTGTTTTACTGCTGCGCTTGATATACATGAAGTAATGAATATCAAGCAATTCATTTTTACTGCATCTTTACTTGTACATTTGTTCTTAGGTTGCCTAAAACATTTAAATACAAATAAAATGAGTGTAGCAAAAATAATGAAAGAAAACAGCAGGTAACTTTACAAATAATGGAATGTGAACCGTTTCCGCCCTTATCCAGAGTAAATTGGGTCACAACTAAAGGAACACTTCAGTAGCTGTAGTCAGTGGTGTGCACACTGAGACTGAGTATTCCACAGATAACACATAGTTTAACATGTAATATCCATGGGATATCTATTTCTACTACAGCCTTGTAAGTGCTCCAAACCTTAAAGTACCCACAGCTACACCTGTGACTAGAACCAATTATCCCTTTTATTCCCCACCAGGACAAACCAATATGTAGTCAGTTTTCTTTGCTTAGACATGGAAGCAGTTTTAACACTGGCCCTTCTGAAGCCAAAATGTACCAAAAGTACTATACCAAAAGTATAACTATACAAGTTATAAGTATTTATAACTTGTATAAAAATTCCACATCCCCATATTGGCCACCTCAAGATGAAAACAGATAACTCCCTAAATGTTAACTGGCTCTACTCCCCTAATATTAAACATAAAAACCACATGGGAAATATAGAAATTCAAATAGAAGTAACATAAACCTGTCATAAATCATAAACAAAAACTATTTGTGGGACAGCATGGATGACAAACAGTCTACTGTGTCAATTTTAGAACGAGGCAGACGAAAGTTGGAAGGCAGGTTAATTTTCCTCTCCTCCTGCTTCAGCTTTGTCTCCTTGGGTATCCGATGTCCACAATGTCAAGGTGTCTCTCAGTAACTGCATTATTAGTGTGCTGTCTTTGTATGACCCTTCACTTAATGTATCAAGTTCAGCAATGGCTTCATCAAATGCTGTCTTTGCAAGAGAGCAGGCTTTCTCAGGGGAGTTCAGAATCTCATAATAGAACACAGAGAAGTTAAGGGCCAGACCCAATCTGATAGGATATGTTGGTTGCATTTCCTTTTTGCTGATTTCAAAAGCATCTTGGTATGCTTGCTGTGATTGATCCACAATCCCTTTCTTCTCATCGCCAGCAACAACCTCAGCCAAATAACAGTAGTAGCCTCCTTTCATTTTCAAATAGAAGACTTTGCTCTCTGCTTGTGAAGCACTGGGGATCAAGAACTTTTCCAAATGAGACAGTACATCATTGCAGATACCTCTTAGCTCGGTCTCAATTTTCTCTGTCTTCTCCAGCCATCTGCTGTTTTTTCTCAGCACCTTCCGTCTTTTTCTCAGTACTTGAGACGACCCTCCAAGGTGACCTACAGGCTCCTACAACATTTTTATAAGCAACTGAGAGAAGATTCCTCTCCTCATTGGATAATTCAGCTCCTTGCTCAGTTACAGACTTCATGCGGGCTGCCATGTCATCATCTCGCTCAGCCTGCTCGGCCACTTTGGCCTTCTGCACCACTCATTTTTATCCATGACTGGGTGTTCTGGCGGGCGCTTCTGGGCCGCCTCGGCTCGCAGCCCGGTGCCTGGGCCCGGCCTGCCCGCTGTGCCGCCATCCGGGTCAGGGAAAGCTGGGTGCCGCTGCCACAGCGCAGGGCGCAGAGGCTGCGCCGAGAAGCGGGCGGGAGAGGCAGCCATACATAGACTTTTGATTCCACCAGGAGGGTCCCCCAATTCCACCAGCCCCCTCCCGCCATTGTTGAAGGGTCAACTGTAGCATTTAACAAACCCCGGAAATTTCAAACTACTAAAATGTTTCTGTTAGTGCTACCCAGATGCATGACTGTTGCATTTTAAGCTAGACTGGGGAGAATACTTGAAGAATCCTAAATTCTAGCTCCCCTAATAATGTCCTTTGTCTATCATCCAAATTTGCCCTATGAGTCCCGGTGCTTAGTCCAGTTCCAGACAACTGATGTGCATGTCACGTATCACCTGTACTGGGGACAGCTCTGGACTCAGAGTGTCCCCCTGAGGCTTAGTAGGTGACAAGATAGGCCAGAACAAGGAGACCCAGAACCCCACAAATAGAGCCCAGGAGGAAAGCTGATGATGGAGAAGGGTCCCAAAAGGGACGACTGGTCTGGACAATTCAATGTCTTGTTACAACAGAGTAACTGAAAGTACTGTTGGACTAGAGGAATGACTGTGTGTGTGTCTGCAGGGGTAGGGGGAACAGCAGGGCGTTAGAGTCTGACAGGAGGGGACTTTTAAAAGCTGATACTTTCCCAGCCCACAGAAGAAGATCTGGGGTCCCAGGCAGCACACCAAGCCAGGGAGGGGACCATCTGAGGCCTGGTCATGGGAATGGCAAAAAACTAGTCACCAGTTATAGTGAAATGAGCCACATCAGATCCTTTCAAGAATTAGTGATGGTAGGGACTTCCCTGGTGGTCCAGTGGTTAAGACTCTGCTTCCACTGCAGCAGGCGTGGGTTCGATCCCTGTTCAGGGAACTAAGACCCCTCATGCCTCAGCGCAGCCAAAAAAAAAAAAAAAAGAAAACATTAGTGACGGTATGGATAAACACATAAAACTACATATGGGAGGAAAATTCTAGTTTAAAAATTATAAGATTAGGTATCTAGTCTCATGTTTTCCCCTTACAAATTACGTGACCTTCAACAAATCACTTGACCTCTCTCAGCCTAGTTTAGCTGCTTTAAATGGAGACAATAACCATCACACCTATTACACAGGGTTGTAAGGATCTGATGAAAGGACAGATGTGAAAGCAGTTTATAAACCACGGTGCTCTAGACCTGTGACATGGCTTCTTTCCTCCTTGGCTGCATATCCAAGGGATGCTCTGGACTTGCAAGAGGAAGAGTGGCTAACAATGTTAGGACTTTCACCATGGTAGGAAGTGGGGAAGCACCTGGACTGGGAAAGTATCAGAATCTGTGCAGCTCTTAAAAGCCTCCTCCTGGGGCTTCCCTGGTGGCACAGTGGTTGACAGTCCGCCTGCCGATGCAGGGGACACAGGTTCGTGCCCTGGTCCGGGAAGATCCCACGTGCCGCGGAGCGGCTGGGCCCGTGAGCCGTGGCCGCTGAGTCTGTGTGTCTGGAGCCTGTGCTCCGCAACGGGAGAGGCCACAACAGTGAGAGGCCTGCGTACCGCAAAAAAAAAAAAAAAAAAGCCTCCTCCTGCCAGACTCCAATGTCCTGCTGCACCCCACCACACCCCCACAAACACACACTGAGAGTCATTCCTCTAGCCCAACAGTATTTTCAATTATTCTGTTGTCAAATATGTGACTACTCTATTGTAGTTGAAACTGGAGGCATGGAGACCCCAAGGTCCAAAGATGTGCTTTCCTTGGCCTGCTGTTTGGCCTACAAAGGGTACATCTGCTCCCTCCCCCACAAAAATTAGATATATGCTTTATATATATTTATATATTTAAATATATATATATATATTTAAAAATCACAAAATTCCCATAAAAAATTTAGTTTTCTAGCTTCTCTTGAAAAACCAAAAGATCTAGCAACACTGGGCCCAAATTCCCACAACGCCAACACAAACTTTAGGGAGCATAAGAATCACAGCAAGAGATCATTAAAACATAAGCTGCAAGACCCCATCCTCAGAGTTTCTGATTCCTTAGGTCTGGGATAGGACCGAAAAAACAGCATTTCTAACAAGTTTCAGGTGATTTTGATGCCGCTGGTCAAGAGACCATACTTTGAGAACCACTGTGCTAGATCCTTGCATGGGCTGTTCCTGTTCAATAGGGATGCACACTCCAGTTTAACATAGCCCACACCACATCCTATGGTCAGTGACACAAGTATCTGTTGTCAACTATCATGCTTACTCTCTTGTTTCTCTTACACATGCAAAGTCACTTAACTAACCTAATATGCCTGACCTCTTAAGCATTCGAGTTACTAGCAACCTCTGCTACTTGAGGGCAAGAAACCTGCCTTATACACCTCCTTCTCCCTCTCCAACCCGTCTCTCTGCCTCTCTCAAACATACATACTCACCATCTTACACAGTGTCTTACACATAGCGCTCAACTATGTTAGTTGATTTGAGTACCTGCATAAAGTCTGAATCCTTCAAGGCCTGAGCTTGAAGGACAGCAAGCCTTTTAAGCTAGGAACTGGTTTAGGCCTCCTTCCCTTTGTCTATTGGATCCTGATGAAAGAGCAGGTCAATGCTGCCTCAAATGTGGAGGTGGGAGACAAAGAACAAAGATCATTACACAAGATGAAGCATAAGCTCTCCTGAGACCCATTTCTCCTTTTTAGCTTCTCAGAATCAGTACTCAGCCCCAAATCCTCTAAAATTAGTTATCATTCAGGAATACTATCAGTTGAGCAATTCAACCAACTGCCTTCGCTAAGTGGTTTCATGATCATCAGCTTGAGGGCAGGGGAAGAGGCCTGGGTGATAAATCTAGATTCCCTCTAACTTTCTTTTCTATGAGCCCATTCATGACGACTTGGAACAAATTCTAGTACACATTTTGAAATCCACCAAAATGCAGGCCAGACTCCTCCCTAGTGTCTACCCCCAACCCACACATGCTCTGTCTTGTAGCCTTGGCCCTAAGCCATGGTTTGTGTAAAATGGCCTCAAATTTAATTTCCACTTAGAATTTAAATGTTTCTCTCTTCAATAATGAAATATGGGCAGTTCCTTCCAGAGAGCTGTAGAGTGTCAGTCTTTAAGGTCAAGAACTTTTATCCTTCTTTTACAAGCTGACAGCAAATGAAAAGAGTTTGTTTCACCAAAAGGGATACCAAGGTAATTTGTGAAGACCTGACCTCATTAAAATATTCTTGAAATGTGACCAAAAAGGAAGAAACATCTAAGTAAACTGTTGGAGGCCTATCCTATGTCAAAAAGTGGCCTCAAAGCAGTATTATTATCACTTCCATTTTATGAAAAAGGGCCCTGAGACTTATAACAACTTCCCCAGGATTATACAGCTGTAATCAAAGACAGAATCAAACTCACTCTCAAGCCCACAACATCCCCATTACCAATTTATCTTCACCATCCATACGTCTTATACCAAGGGCACATCTTCCCTCTAAACTGTCTCTAAAAAGCTTAAGAACTCAGAGGCTAAATATGGCCCCAAACTCAATACATAAAATAGAAGACCCCATGGTAATTGCTTCTTAAAACTAGAAGAGAGAAACAAAATGAGCACACAGTGAATCAGAGCAAAGATATGCAAACGCATTTTTATAAGTGACAAATGATTCCCAGGCTAGAAAGGCTTTGCTTGAATGTAATAACAAATCTCAAGAAAACAGATCCCTCAGAAGGAGATTGCGAGGTAGCAGCAAAGGTATAAGAGTCTGAGAAAAGTCATCAAAGCCCATCAAGCAGCCTCCAAGGACAGTCCTGGCTGGCTGGTCCAATCCTTAATAAAGGGAGATGCCCAAAACCTGTCAATGTCAAGAAGCCCAAAAGCCATGACGGGAAAGACCAATAGATTTGAGCACATACAAATTAAATTAAAGGATGCCTTAAAAAAGTCAAAAGGTGAATGAACACAGAAGAGGAGGAGATATTTGAACACATGTCAGAAAAAGCGTTAATATTACTACTACTATAAACATGCTCCCTCCCGCCAAAAAATGATCAAGGAAAAACAATCCAACAGAAAAAATGAACAGGAGAGGAAATGAATAGACAAATCATGGAACAGGAAATGCAAATATCTCAAAAACACACAGAAAAATTCTCAACTGCACCTGTAGTCAGGAAACATGCAAATCATAACAAAGTTGCACTGTTTCTACTGACCAAAGTGCCAAAAAAAACCCCAAAACCTAAAAATATCAGTATTAGAACTAATGAGGGTATAGGGAAACAGATACTGTCCCATGATTCTTGGGGATATGAAAATGCTACACAATCCTTGGAACATTATTTGGTCATGTACTGATTTAAAAATAAGTATGACCTCTGACCTCAAATCCCGCTTTGGAGAATTACATATTGAGGCATTTTAAGTGGCAAAAAACAGCCTCAACATTCATCAACAGAGGAATAATTGAATAAATTCTGGACCTCCATATAAATATTGTAGTTATTGAAAAGAACAAAAATAGCATTATTTGGAAGATAGCAAAAGGCAGTGGACTTGAGAGCCACATTGCCCTAGTTCAAATTGCTGCTCCCATTAACTGGGCAACCTTGGGCAAATTAGTCACATCTCAGTTGCTTGTCTATCCACTGGGGATCACAGTACCTACCTTGTATGGTAGTTGTGGGGTAAATGAGATAAAGCATAGGGCCTGGCATCCAGCAAATACTGGATATTCTGTTGGGGGAGCAGGGAAGAACTGTACAAATTGTATAGCATAGATATATTTTAGTTAAAAGTGTATATATGTTTTAAAGCACACTATGTATGTGTGTGTGGTGGTGAGAGGAAAGGAGAAGGTTTTAGCTCTTCCTCTGCATGTCTCTGTGTTGCAAGGAACATGTATTGCCTTTATAGGTTGGAAGACTAATCCTGTAACACTTTTTGAAAGTGGCCTACTGAGAGTGCTAGCAGGAGTGGAGGCTACGAAAGCATAATTAAAGATCGGGAAGTGAGTCTGGAAGCTGGGAAGTTTGGTGGGTCTGGAGCGCAGAGTGCGCTGTGGAGGCAGCAGGTATAGCAGGTATAAGGCTGGGGGTAGTAAAGGAAGGACTGCGTGTTCTCGGAGGAGGAGCGTGGACTTTCTCCAGATATTCATGGAAAGCTCTTTGGAAGAAAGGAATGCAAAGTATTGGCTGTACTAGGGCAGTCTGAAAGATGTACTCTGCCCCTTCACCAAAACAAAAACTTTCAGTAGCTCCCTCTCATAGGGATAAAGTCCAGACCTACTTAGTTTAGGTCTGTGAGTCTGATAGCCAGGCTTCTCATTCCACCTTTCCCCAACCTTACTGAACTACTTGTAGTTCTTAGAAGGTTCTGCTCTCTCCAGCTGACCTTTGCTCAGGCTGCAGCTTCTGCCAGCAGTGCCCCCCACACCTTTCCTTGTTCTGCCTGGCTAACTCTTCAGAGTTCAGCTCAAATAATCCTAACTCCTGGGAAGCTCACCTTGATCCCCCAAGGCTCAGTTTCCCTTCTAGGTCCTCCTACATCACCCTGGCATGAACCTAGAAAGAGAACTTTTGACATTGATCTGTAATTGTCAGTTTATTGTCTGCCTCTCCAACTAAACTGCTGGTGCTTAATAGTATTACTTGTTGATTCTTCAGTACCTAGCACAGAACACAAAACAAAGTCAGAAATCTATAAATATTTGTTAAATAAACAAATGTCTTGAAACATACAAGGCATCTTACTCTTTCCCCTTTTTTGTATTCCATGTTTTCCCAAAAAGTTTCTCACTTAATGCCCTATCCTATGTGTGCTAGCCCACAGGCAGAAAATCCACAACAGATCATATTACTACGAGTCTGGGTCCATGTGACAGCTATATTGCTCACTGAAAACTAATAAATTAGTATAGGGATTTTACAGTCTTATACTTTCATTAACGTAAGTTCTGCCCTGGAGGAAAAAACCTCCATGTGCTGGCAAAAGCTGACATCTGAGCATTTAAAACAAAAGGGCCACAACTCTGAACTATGGTAAATTACTAAGGTAAAGACCTCTTGGGAGGCCTTCTCTGGCTACATCTGGACCTTGAGTCATTCACTCATTCAAATATGTAATAAACCCCCACTAAATGGCAACCTTCATTCCAAGCACTGAGGATATAGCAGGGAACAAGACAGACGAGCCCTACCCACCATGGAGTCACATTCTAGTGGGGGTTAGCAGAGAGCCAAATAATAAACTGTGAAAAATAAGAGAGTTTCAGGCAGTACTAAATACTGTGAAAACAATTAAGCAGGATAGGAAATGATTAAAGTTGGGGAGAAGGGATGACAGCTCTTTAGATGTGTGGTCAGGATAAAAGGCTTCTCTGAGGGATGGACATTTGAGCTGCAACCTAAGTAATGAGAATGAATCAGCCATGAGAAAATCTGGGAGCAGAGAATTCCGGGCTGGAAAAAGAGCAAATGCAAAATCTCAAAGGTAGGAATGAGCTTGGTGCATTCAAAGAAAGATAGAAAACCAATTTGGCTAGAGCATAATGAACAAGGAATGTGAGTTAAGAGCAATCAGAGGGTAGATGTACAACAGATCATAAGGGCCATGATGAGGAGCTTGGATTTTATTCTAATTGCAAGGGAAAGACATTAGGGAAGTATAGTTAGGGAAGTGATAGTCTGATTTATATTGTTAAATGGCTAATGATTGAGAATGAATTCTAGGAAGGCAAGAGTGGAAACCCAGGAGCCAGACAAGAGGCTATTGTCATGGTCTAAATGAGAGCTGCTGATGGCTTGTACCAGGATGGTAGCAGTAGACATAGTGAGAAGTGGTCCGTCAAATTTGGGATCATATTTTGGAGGTAGGATCAACAGGACTTGATCTTCGATTGGATGTTGCAGGCAAGAGAAAAAAGAAGAATCAAAGTTGTGATCTTTTGGTTCTTCTCATCAGGAATTCCTGCACCTGCTTGCCAATAAAAATTTATGTTCTGCCGGAGAACCTCCTTTCAGTAACCATAACAAAGTCAAAGCCAGTCAAAATTTCCGCTAGTGTATGACAATATTTGAATTATGCATGCCAATTTATGACAGAGGGTTCAAGAACAGTTTATTCTTCATTAAACTGAAGCTTTAAGCTCCTGAGTTTTTTTTTTGTAATCTAAAAAGCAGCTCATTTTCTAAAGACCCAAGTTGCTTACAAAACAAAGATTCGTGCTTTATAATCTTATTGTCTCATATGAGGGCCATATTTTATATCATTGTTTTATGAATGTTAAAAGGCTTAGCAGGCCAAGTAACTTACAGTACAGGAAGAAACAGAATGGCACGCCTGATCTCCTTACAATCAACCCCTAATGTATTCATTCACCTTCTATGAAACTCTGGCAACAATGTGTCTTGAAGAACTAGCTGTTTAAGGCTACAGAGCAATTCTCTTTCTCCTGAACTTAACTATTCTGATGTTTCATATATTGCCCAGTAACAGTCCTTTAGAAAATAACATTTTGAAAACAAACAACACTCATTAGTATGTACAAATCTATGAAATATACACAAAATATTATTAGAAAAATAACAGGTAGGATTGAATGTAATTTCATAGCTAAAAAAACATAGGAAAATTCACAGTAGTATTTGTGGTGTTAATATGCACAGCACTGTTAAGGACTGAGAACGTTTAGGGGACTCAGTAAACCACATCCCTCTTCCTACCAAGTTGTGAGCCAACTGAAAAACAGGAAAAAGAGTAGACAGCTGAGAACTGTCGCTCTTCCTGATAAAGCTGACGCTGGAGGCGAGATGGCGCCAGTGGGCCTCCCAACACTGAACCCTAGGACAAGGCAGACTTACCACTGGGTTGCTGACTGGCAGAACGGGATTACAGAAACTCTCCACTCCACCTACTCCAAAGACTTGTCCCTGTAAATTCTGCAGCATAAAGGAATAGACTAGAAGTCATGATTCCTGATGGCAGCCTGGCCCCAAGGGTAAGACTTGCCAAAGGGCTGAGCTTTCTCATGCAGCTTCTCACTATGTAGTATCTTACTCAATGGGGAAGAGGAAAGGCTGGCCCAAGACGCCAGGAATGTTAATAAAACCCCCTGCAACTTACACCACATTCCCCACATAATTTTATTCTCTTAACCTAGTAATCTCCAAACAGGAATAAATCTACCCTGGGATTCTACTTTCCAAGAGGAATACAAGCACAGATAATTTTAAGGAAATCAATTCCATTTATTCAACTTTCACCTACTCCTTCCTAAAGTTGAGCTGTCTAAAATATGACTGAGGTTGAGATTTCACAACAATTCAATTTTTCCAATTCTATTTTAAAATCAGTCTTTTCTCACTTATAAAAGACAGGCATCCTCTCACCCATCCCAGATATTACTATGACAATTTGCTCCCATGTGCAAAAAGCCTCTAAGGCACCGTACAAAGGAACAATTCTAAATATTGATGTCAATATTTAATTTAATCAATGCATTATAAGTAGCAGGAGGATTTCCTGGCTTTCCTTATCTTAAATATATTTCTATTAAGAGAAAAGCATGGTGCTAGAAATTGGGTATTTTGGTCTGTGCGGGAATGTTCTGAGTTCAGATAATTGTAGAGCAGGGTGGCAAGAGTTACGATCATTTTTGTCTAATGCCATTTCCTCTTCCATTTCCTGATGGTGTCAAACAATACTGTTGAGATAGCAAAAAGAAATACTGAAGGAGGTTGAGCCCTATTTCATGTGGGCAACAAACCCACAGCAAAGTTTCATGCTCCAGATATCTCTCTCAGAATTCAAAAATGGAATATATGTAGAAAACATTCTGGGAAATACCAGTTACAAGGCACATCTGCTCAGTTATGAGAGAGAACTTGGTGCCATCCTCCTGTGTCTCAACTGCATATTTCAGATGATTTCAAGGAAAAGGATGTTAAAAAAATTCCAAATTTCCTTCTAATAGATCATCATTACATTACATGTAAAAGGAACATATATCACAGATACATTAATGTTTTGTAGTTCTTTTTGAACAATTATTCAGACTCATGGGAGAAAATATTTTCACTAGTTTTTACCTGAAGATTATTGAATATAGTAAGTCTATACTTGTTTTCTTACCCAAACACTTCTGCTTATTATTTGTTAACCACTTCTCACCTCATTATTCATTCCTATCTTTTATGTAATAAACTTAGATTTAGATATATAATTTTCTATTGTAAATAATGCATTGAACATCATTTATTCATCTTTTGTAAGCCCTGCACCTAACAGTCCCCCAACTTGTTTTTTTATTGTGTCCTAGCAGGAAATTACATTCATGAACCAACTGGAGAGGAGGAGCTTCACCCATTTCATTAAGAGACATATTTCCAGGAAAATTTTAGTTCTCTTTAGTAATTATTTGGAAAAATTTGTAATGTACTTAAGATTAATTATGTATTACTACTAATAATTGTAAAAATAACTCAATCCAAAAGAAATTTTTGGCATTTAGAACCTTTTGGTGGTAGAAATTTTTTTAAATTATAAACAATTTTTTGACTGCCACAAAGACTGATAGGGTAAGCAATAAAATACATTTGAGCATAAAATATATTTTTAAGACTTCTGTGGGGAAGTAGAATAAAAACAAATTCAAAGAGAAAAAAAGAGTAATGTAAAATTTCTGTAAATATGGATGATGGTGAGTATTCAATTTCTATGGGATTTAATTTCACTAAATGCATTTTTAAGTGCTATAACCCTTTATACTTTAAAATATTCATATTTAGATTACACCAGAAATTACATCTTTTGCAACTAAGGACAAAAAATTTTACATGTGAACCTAAAAATTATTTTGGGTGGTATGTCAGTAAAAATGTATGAAGACCATTGCTTTGACCCTTTCAGCTTACCCACTGAGATCACCTTAGGACATGGTTATCCCCCTTGGCTAAGAAGTCAGCAGTCAGTTAGTGTAGTCCTGCTCCCATCTTCATAAGGCCACTTCAATACTGATTTCAGCTCTTTTGTGGAATCTCGTGGGGCCACTGGTAAAGGGTAGGTGTTGTTCCCAGAATGCCCTGAATGGGTCAGAACAATACATCAATTAAATCAGCTCCCATGCTATTCTGTACGCAAGGCTATAATTCACAACCTGTTCTATTGCCACCTCAAATTATGTCTCACTACCTTGTTCAACATTACCAGAAGTTCTAAAAGAAGATCAAATGATAACATAAAAATACTCTAAAAACTAAAAGCCAAAAAGACATCCTCAATCTGATTATGACCCCTTTCCAATATGAATTTTCCAGCAAGAAATGAAAAGTTCAGACATTACATTATCTTATTCTTCTGAATTACAGCCCAAAGTAATCAGTACCGACTTCATGTTAAAGTCCAAAATTATTAACTTCCAACTTGTTAACACTCTTGCGCTTGTGGATTAAAGTTCAAACAACAGGTTTTTTCACTCCATGGCAGTGAGTTTAGCTCCCAAGCCTGAAGCTCCCCTTCCCCCAGAGCGCCTATCCTGTTAAGCTTACCCCAAGCCTCCCTTGTCCTGGGCAAGCCTCCCTTGTCCTGGGCAGGCCCCCCTGGCATGGGCAGACACCTGTGAAACTTGTGGTATGAAGCAGCAGAGTAGAAAGCATACTTTCTGTGGGCGGCCTGGCTCTCATGAGAAAGGAGAGAGGAAGAAGGTGGGCTGCACACGCCAAACTTACACATCAGGAAACTTGTTAGAAGCGCTGGAATGAGGTATCGAGTGTTATGTTAGTGGCACCCCCTCCATACTTTAAGAAACATCTGATGTGGGAAAGAAGTGTTTTCCCCTAAAATAGAGAAATAGAACAGAATTACAAGAAACAGTCTATCTTATTTAAGAAATATTTATTGAGCTCAAATTTCTAAGCTACATTTGCTGAGAGATTCCTAAGTGAATCAGAGCTGGATGCTGCCTAACAACCAACCACTAACATTTGTAACATAGTCATATATGTCAATGCCATATATTTTAGGTTTCTGTTACAGCAGTGCCCTACTTCCAGTACCAATTTTTGTATTACTATCGATCAGGCTTTATTTGCTACCAAACAACCACAAATATCTCAGTGACTTAGAACAGCAGAAACGTATTTCTCACTCATACAACCATGTGTATTAGCTAAGGACTCTTTTCCACTTTGTACTGACCCTAGGACCCTGGCTGATGGAAGCAGCCACCATGTGGAACATTGTTGGGGTGGTAGATTAAATAAGGCCATAAGTTCTTTGTCACTCTTCCCCCCAATCCCCGTCAAGAGGTTGAGTTTATTTACCCTCCCCTTGAAACTGAGTTGCCCATGTGACTGCTTTAACCAATAGAATGTGTTATTTCCAAGCCTAAGTCTTACAAACACCTGGAAGCTTTTGCTTTTTGAAGAGTCCTGAGCCACCATGTAAGAAGTCAGGCTACTCTGCAGGAGAAGCCATTTAAACTAAGGCCCTGCAATAACACTGGAAAAAGAAAGGCTCAGCCATTCTAGCATCCCCATCGAGCCTCCAGATTACTCCAGTCCAACAATACCTGGCTGGAACCACATGAGAGACACCAAGCAAGATTAGACAACTGCCCATGAGCCCATTCAACCCACAAAACCATTGATGATAATAAAATGTTACGGTTTTAAGTCACTAAGATTTGGGATAGTTTGTTATGCAGCAATAGGTAACTAAAACTTTCCGTCACTGTGCCAGAAGGAAAGAGCATGAGAAACTGTGCACGGGTTCTTAAAGCTTTTGCTCGCAAGTGACACAGATCACTTCAATCACACTTCAATGGCCATGCTGAGTTGAAAGGAGGGAAATGCAAGTTGGCTACGTGAGAAAAGAAATGGAAAAGAGGGCCTCCCTGGTGGTGCAGTGGTTAAGAATCCGCCTGCCAATGTAGGGGACACGGGTTCGAGCCCTGGTCCGGGAAGATCCCACATGCTGCGGAGCAACTAAGCCCGTGCGCCACAACTACTGAGCCTGGGCTCTAGAGCCTGCGAGCCACAAGTGCTGAAGCCTGTGTGCCTAGAGCCCGTGCTCCACAACAAAAGAAGCCACCGTAGGGACTTTCCTGGTGGCACAGTGGTTAGGAATCTGCCTGCCAAGGCAGGGGACACGGGTTTGAGCCCTGGTCTGGGAAGATTCCACATGCCACAGAGCAACTAAGCCCCCACACACCACAACTACTGAGCCTACGCTCTAGAGCCCGTGCTCTGCAATGAGAAGCCACCGTAATGAGAAGTCCGCGCACTGCAATGAAGAGTAGCCCCTGCTCGCTGAAACTAGAGAAAGCCTGCATGCAGCAACGAAGACCCCACGCAGCCAAAAATAAATAAATTTATTAAAAAAAGAAAAGAAATGGAAAAATTTGTTGGGTAGTATGGATACCTCCAGAGAGGGGTCAGGCCTAGAGAGGTACATCTTCCATAGAGATGACAAGTCAATCAGTAAGCAGCGGATTACACTTGTAAGGGAAAGGCAGGGAAGTCATCTGTGGATTTATGGAGGCCTTTGAGTGCCAACTGAGTTTCTGAGATAGCTGAGGACCATTGGAGATAGGTATCTGAGTAAAGGAAATCAGTATACAGGACTAGTCCCTTCATGTAGTAATGAAGGAGGGAAAGACAGAGCAGGCCACCAGTCTGAAAGTTACTACAGTATTCAAAAAAAGAGTATCCTACTGGGAGAGATTTTTCCTGTGGGGAGTGTGGGGGCTTCAAGTGTGAAGTTGAGATGCTTATTTTATCAAGGATATAAAAGAAAATGTTTACTGGGTCCGTGAGCCATGGCCGCTGAGCCTGCACGTCCGGAGCCTGTGCTCCACAGTGGGAGAGGCCACAACAGTGAGAGTCCCGCGTACTGCAAAAAAAAAAAAAAAAAAAGAAAGAAAATGTTTAATTCTCATGGCAGAATGTTAATTACCTACCCACCATTTCCCACCCTACTCCCCTGACAACAGAACTTCAATACTGCTTAGTTCCTCTCTTCCCTATACTATACACACATAATTCAGTACCAAGGTAAATCCCAACTGGTCTAAGCCAGTGGTTCTTAACCAGCACCATTTCTCTAGGGAGTGTGTGTGGGATGGAGGGGAAGAGGGTTTTTTTTTTTTTTTTTCTTTTTTTGGTGTCACACTGCCTTGGGTTGCTATTTAGTAGGAAGGCACCAGAGATGCTAAATGACCAGCAACGCATGCCACAGTCCTGTATAATAACTGTCAAAAGCCAGATAAACACTAACCAATTATGGTAATCCCATGCTCCTTGTCAGTCACTATTTTAGGGACTAGCTAGCAACCCAATTCTGGTAAATAAGATATAAGGAGTGGCCAGCTATGAAGCCTCTGGGGTGGTTTCTTCCTGCCTATCGATGTTGTCCCAACCATATGACACCTGGGACTGCTACAGCCATCTTTTCCCTAAAACCAGTGTCTTCCCAAGCTCCCTGTTTCCATTATTGCCACTTCCATTTCCTTTTACCAGGTCCTGAAGCAATTTTGACTTCTCTTAACCATTAACCTTAGGATGACCACTTGAGGTTGGCTTAGGACAGTCTAATTTTACTCCTATTCTCCCAGTGTAATTAACAGTGCCCCCTTTAACTTCGGAGAGTATTCTAGATTGGAGGAGTACAGACTATACATGGTCATTATCCCCAATTAAATCTTGTTCACTCTGCCTCAAGAAAATACCTCTAAAGCAGGGGTCAGCAAACCATGGCCTATAGGCTGTTTTTGTACCTCTGGAAAGTGAAAAAAAAAAAAAAAGTTTTTTACATGTTTAAATGATTGAAAAAAAGTTAACGGGACTTCCCTGGTGGTCCAGTGGCTAAGACTCCACACTACCAATGCAGGGAGCATGAGTTCAACCCCTGGTTGGGGAACTAAGATCCTGCATGCTGGGCAGCACAGCCAAAATAAAATTTTTTAAAAAAGTTAAAAGAATATTTCATGATATCTAAAATTATATCAAATTAAAATTTCAGTGTCCAAAAATAAAGTTTTATTGGAACACAGCCAAGCTCATTCCTTTAAGTATTGTCTATGGCTGCTTTCTCACTACAAGACAGAGTTGAGTAATTATGATAGAGAACACTTAAAATATTAATGTTTGGCCCTTTGAAGAAAAGCTTGCAGACCCCTGCTCTAATGCTGTCATTAGTCCTGCGTTCCCTCACTTCCCTTACTCCTTGCACCAATACGGTAGCCTACTTAACTGGTTTCCCATTCTTTTCCCCACTCCAATCTTTCATACCAATCCTAGTAGAGAACTCTACAGAAGAGTTTTGATCCTGTCACTTGCCTCTTCCATATCTTCAGTCTCCTCCAAAACCGGCAATATGAAGTCCAAGCCTAAACCTCGATACTTAAGACTCCAACCTCAAGTCTTCCAGACTGTTCCTCTTCACTACTTAAAGCCAAAATGGACCACTTGCTGTTTCCCTAATTAGCATACCATACGCCCCCACTGCTTGCCCACGTCTCTCCTCCATCCCATCAGTTCCTCAAGATAAAACGAAAACTGGGGGGGGACCTTGAAGATGGCGGAAGAGTAAGACGCGGAGATCGCCTTCCTCCCCACGGATACACCAGAAATACATCTACACGTGGAACAACTCCTACAGAACACCTACTGAAGGCTGGCAGAAGACCTCAGACCTCCCAAAAGGCAAGAAACTCCCCACGTACCTGGGTAGGGCAAAAGAAAAAAAGAAAAAACAGAGACAAAAGAATAAGGACGGCACCTGCGCCAGTGGGAGGGAGCTGTGAAGGAGGAAAAGTTTCCACACACTAGGAAGCCCCTCCGCGGGCGGAGACTGCGGGAGGCGGAGGGGGGGGGGCTTCGGGACCGAGGAGTAGTGCACAGCGACGGGTGCGGAGGGCAAAGCGGGGAGATTCCCGCACAGAGGATCGGTGCCGACCGGCACTCACCAGCCCGAGAGGCTTGTCTGCTCACCCGCCCGGGCGGGCGGGGCTGCGAGCTGAAGCTCGGGTTTCGGTTTTGGACGGAGCGCAGGGAGAGGACTGGGGTTGGCGGCTTGAACATAGCCTGAAGGGGTTAGTGCACCACGACTAGCCGGGAGGGAGTTCGGGGAAAAGCCTGCACCTGCCGAAGAGGCAAGAGACTTTTTCTTCCCTCTTTGTTTCCTGGTGCGCGAGGAGAGGGGTTTAAGAGCGCTGCTTAAAGGAACTCCAGAGACGGGCGCGAGCCGCGGCTAAAAGCGCGAACCCCAGAGACGGGCGCGAGCCGCGGCTAAAAGCGCGAACCCCAGAGACGGGCGCGAGCCGCGGCTAAAAGCGCGGACCCCAGAGACGGGCGGGAGACGCTAGGGCTGCTGCTGCCGCCACCAAGGGGCCTGTGTGCGGGCGCAGGTCACTCTCCACACCCCTCTTCCGCGGAGCCTGTGCAGCCCGCCACTGCCAGGTTCCCGGGAACCAGGGACAACTTCCCCGGGAGAACGCACGGCGGGCCTCAGGCTGGTGCAACGTCACGCCGGCCTCTGCCGCAACGTCACGCCGCCTCTGACGCCGCAGGCCCGCCCCGCACGCAGTGCCCCTCCTTCCCCCCCCTCACCCCCGGCCTGAGTGAGCCTGAGCCCCCGAATTAGCGGCCCCTTTAACCCTTTCCTGTCTGAGCAAAAAACAGACGCCCTCCAGCGACCTACACGCAGAGGCAGGGCCAAATCCAAAGCTGAGCTCCTGTGAGCTGTGAGAACAAAGAAGAGAAAGGGAAATCTCCCCCAGCAGCCTCAGAAGCAGCGGATTAAAGCTCCACAATCAACTTGATATACCCTGCATCTGTGGAATACCTGAATAGACAAGGAATGATCCCAAATTGAAGAGGTGGAATTTAGGAGCGAGATCTATGATTTTTTTCCCTTTTCCTCTTTTTGTGAATGTGTACGTGTATGCTTATGTGTGAGATCTTGTCTGTATACTCTTGCTTCCACCATTTGTCCTAGGGCTCTATCCGTCCATGGTTTTTAAAAAAAAAAATTTTTTTTCTCAATAATTTTAATTGTAATAACTTTATTATACTTTACCGTCGTTCCTTCTTTCTTTCTTTCTTTCTTTCCGTCCTTCCCTCCTTTAGACAACGAATCACCCCAAATTGAGGAGGTGGTCTCTGAGAGCAAGATTTATGATTTTTCCCCCTTTACCTCTTTTTGTGAAGGTGTATGTGTATGCTTCTGTATAAGATTTTCTCTGTATAGCTTTGCTTCCAACATTTGTCCTAAGGTTCTATCCGTCCCTCTTTTTTTTTTTTTTTTTCTAAATATTTTTTAATTCAATAAATATATTATACTTTATTTTATTTTTACTGTATCTTCTTTCTTTCTGTCTTTTTTCCTTCTTTCCCTCCTTCCTTCCTTCCTTCCTTCCTCCCTCCCTCCTTTCTTTCCTTCTTTGCTTCTTTCTTCCTTCCTTCCTTTCCTCCTTTCCTTCTTTCTTTCCTCATACATCTACTAATTCTCTCTACTTTTTCTCCCTTTTATTCTGAGCCGTGTGGATGAAAGGCTCTTGGTGCTCCAGCCAGGAGTCAGGGCTCTGCCTCTGAGGTAGGAGAGCCAACTTCAGGACACTGGTCAACAAGAGACCTCCCAGCTCCACATAATATTAAACGGTGGAAATCTCCCAGTGACCTCCATCTTAACACCAGCACCCAGCTTCACTCAACGACCAGCAAGCCACAGTGCTAGACAACCTATGCCAAACAACTAGCAAAACAGGAACACAACCCCACCCATTAGCAGAGAGGCTGCCTAAAATCATAATAAGGCCACAGACACCCCAAAACACACCACCAGACGTGAACCTGCCCACTAGAGAGACAAGATCCAGCCTCATCCACCACAACACAGGCACTAGTCCCCTCCACCAGGAAGCCTACACAACCCACTGAAACAACCTTAGCCACTGGAGACAGACATCAAAAACAACGGGAACTACGAACGTGCAGCCTGCAAAAAGGAGACCCCAAACACAGTAAGATAAGCAAAATGAGAAGACAGAAAAACACACAGCAGATGAAGGAGCAAGATAAAAATGCACCAGACCTAACAAATGAAGAGGAAATAGGCAGTCTACCTGAAAAAGAATTCAGAATAATGATAGTAAGGATGATCCGAAATCTTGGAAGTAGAATGGACAAAATGCAAGAAGCAGTTAACAAGGACCTAGAAGAAATAAAGGTGAAACAAGCAATGATGAACAACGCAATAAATGAAATTAAAAGTACTCTAGATGGGATCAATAACAGAATAACTGAGGCAGAAGAACGGATAAGTGACCTGGAAGATAAAATAGTGGAAATAACTACTGCAGAGCAGAATAAAGAAAAAAGAATGAAAAGAACTGAGGACAGTCTCAGAGACCTCTGGGACAACATTAAACGCACCAACATTCGAATTATAGGGGTTCCAGAAGAAGAAGAGAAAAAGAAAGGGACTGAGAAAATATTTGAAGAGATTATAGTTGAAAACTTCCCTAATATGGGAAAGGAAATAGTTAATCAAGTCCAGGAAGCACAGAGAGTCCCATACAGGATAAATACAAGGAGAAATACGCCAAGACACATATTAATCAAACTGTCAAAAATTAAATACAAAGAAAGCATATTAAAAGCAGCAAGGGAAAAACAGCAAATAACACACAAGGGAATCCCCATAAGGTTAACAGCTGATCTCTCAGCAGAAACCCTACAAGCCAGAAGGGAGTGGCAGGACATACTGAAAGTGATGAAGGAGAAAAACCTGCAACCAAGGCTACTTTACCCAGCAAGGATCTCATTCAGATTTGATGGAGAAATTAAAACCTTTACAGACAAGCAAAAGCTGAGAGAGTTTAGCACCACCAAACCAGCTTTACAGCAAATGCTAAAGGAACTTCTCTAGACAAGGAACACAAGAGAAGGAAAAGACCTATAATAACGAACCCAAAACAATATAGAAAATGGGAATAGGAACATACATATCGATAATTACCTTAAATGTAAATGGACTAAATGCTCCCACCAAAAGACACAGATTGGCTGAATGGATACAAAAACAAGACCCTTATATATGCTGTCTACAAGAGACCCACTTCAGACCTAGAGACACATACAGACTGAAAATAAGGGGATGGAAAAAGATATTCCATGCAAATGGAAACCAAAAGAAAGCTGGAGTAGCAATTCTCATATCAGACAAAATAGACTTTAAAATAAGGACTATTACAAGAGACAAAGAAGGACACTACATAATGATCAAGGGATCGATTCAAGAAGAAGATATAACAATTGTAAATATTTATGCACCCAACATAGGAGCACCTCAATACATAAGGCAAATACTAACAGCCATAAAAGGGGAGATTGACAGTAACACATTCATAGTAGGGGACTTTAACACCCCACTTTCACCCATGGACAGATCATCCAAAATGAAAATAAATAAGGAAACACAAGCTTTAAATGATACATTAAACAAGATGGACTTAATTGATATTTATAGGACACTCCATCCAAAAACAACAGAATACACATTTTTCTCAAGTGCTCATGGAACATTCTCCAGGATAGATCATATCTTGGGTCACAAATCAAGCCTTGGTAAATTTAAGAAAATTGAAATTGTATCAAGTATCTTTTCTGACCACAACGCCATGAGACTAGATATCAATTACAGGAAAAGATCTGTAAAAAATACAAACACATGGAAGCTAAACAATACACTACTTAATAATGAAGTGATCACTGAAGAAATCAAAGAGGAAATAAAAAAATACCTAGAAACAAATGACAATGGAGACACAACGACCCAAAACCTATGGGATGCAGCAAAAGCAGTTCTAAGGGGGAAGTTTATAGCAATACAAGCCCACCTTAAGAAGCAGGAAACATCTCGAATAAACAACCTAACCTTGCACCTCAAGCAATTAGAGAAAGAAGAACAAAAAAACCCCAAAGCTAGCAGAAGGAAAGAAATCATAAAAATCAGATCAGAAATAAATGAAAAAGAAATGAAGGAAACGATAGCAAAGATCAATAAAACTAAAAGCTGGTTCTTTGAGAAGATAAACAAAATAGATAAACCACTAGCCAGACTCATCAAGAAAAAAAGGGAGAAGACTCAAATCAATAGAATTAGAAATGAAAAAGGAGAAGTAACAACTGACACTGCAGAAATAAAAAAAATCATAAGAGATTACTACAAGCAACTCTATGCCAATAAAATGGACAATCTGGAAGAAATGGACAAATTCTTAGAAATGCACAACCTGCCAAGACTGAATCAGGAAGAAATAGAAAATATTAACAGACCAATCACAAGCACTGAAATTGAAACTGTCATTAAAAATCTTCCAACAAACAAAAGCCCAGGACCAGATGGCTTCACAGGTGAATTCTATCAAACGTTTAGAGAAGAGCTAACACCTATCCTTCTCAAACTCTTCCAAAATATAGCAGAGGGAGGAACACTCCCAAATTCCTTCTACGAGGCCACCATCACCTTGATACCAAAACCAGACAAGGATGTCACAAAGAAAGAAAACTACAGGCCAATATCACTGATGAACATAGATGCAAAAATCCTCAACAAAATACTAGCAAACAGAATCCAACAGCACATTAAAAGGATCATACACCATGATCAAGTGGGGTTTATTCCAGGAATGCAAGGATTCTTCAATATACGCAAATCTATCAATGTGATAAACCATATTAACAAATTGAAGGAGAAAAACCATATGATCATCTCAATAGATGCAGAGAAAGCTTTCGACAAAATTCAACACCCATTTATGCTAAAAACCCTGCAGAAAATAGGCATAGAGGGAACTTTCCTCAACATAATAAAGGCCATATATGACAAGCCCACAGCAAACATCATCCTCAATGGTGAAAAACTGAAAGCATTTCCACTAAGATCAGGAACAAGACAAAGTTGCCCACTCTCACCACTCTCATTCAACATAGTTTTGGAAGTTTTAGCCACAGCAATCAGAGAAGAAAAGGAAATAAAAGGAATCCAAATCGGAAAAGAAGAAGTAAAGCTGTCACTGTTTGCAGATGACATGATACTATACATAGAGAATCCTAAAGATGCTACCAGAAAACTACTAGAGCTAATCAATGAATTTGGTAAAGTAGCAGGATACAAAGTTAATGCACAGAAATCTCTGGCATTCCTATATACTAATGATGAAAAATCTGAAAGTGAAATCAAGAAAACACTTCCATTTACCATTGCAACAAAAAGAATAAAATATCTAGGAATAAACCTACCTAAGGAGACGAAAGACCTGTATGCAGAAAATTATAAGACACTGATGAAAGAAATTAAAGATGATACAAATAGATGGAGAGATATACCATGTTCTTGGATGGGAAGAATCAACATTGTGAAAATGACTCTACTACCCAAAGCAATCTACAGATTCAATGCAATCCCTATCAAACTACCACTGGCATTTTTCACAGAACTAGAACAAAAAATTTCACAATTTGTATGGAAACACAAAAGACCCCGAATAGCCAAAGCAATCTTGAGAACGAGAAAAGGAGCTGGAGGAATCAGGCTCCCTGACTTCAGACTATACTACAAAGCTACAGTAATCAAGAGAGTATGGTACTGGCACAAAAACAGAAATATAGATCAATGGAACAGGATAGAAAGCCCAGCGATAAACCCACGCACATATGGACACCTTATCTTTGATAAAGGTGGCAGGAATGTACAGTGGAGAAAGGACAGCCTCTTCAATAAATGGTGCTGGGAAAACTGGACAGGTACATGTAAAAGTATGAGATTAGATCACTCCCTAACACCATACACAAAAATAAGCTCAAAATGGATTAAAGACCTAAATGTAAGGCCAGAAACTATCAAACTCTTAGAGGAAAACATAGGCAGAACACTCTATGACATAAATCACAGCAAGATCCTTTCTGACCCACCTCCTAGAGTAATGGAAATAAAAACAAAAATAAACAAATAGGACCTAATGAAACTTCAAAGCTTTTGCACAGCAAAGGAAACCATAATCAAGACCAAAAGACAACCCTCACAATGGGAGAAAATATTTGCAAATGAAGCAACTGACAAAGGATTAATCTCCAAAATTTACAAGCAGCTCATGCAGCTCAATAACAAAAAAACAAACAACCCAATCCAAAAATGGGCAGAAGACCTAAATAGACATTTCTCCAAAGAAGATATACAGAATGCCAACAAACACATGAAAGAATGCTCAACATCATTAATCATTAGAGAAATGCAAATCAAAACTACAATGAGATATCATCTCACACCAGTCAGAATGGCCATCATCAAAAAATCTAGAAACAATAAATGCTGGAGAGGGTGTGGAGAAAAGGGAACACTCTTGCACTGCTGGTGGGAATGTGAATTGGTTCAGCCACTATGGAGAACAGTATGGAGGTTCCTTAAAAAACTACAAATAGAATTACCATATGACCCAGCAATCCCACTACTGGGCATATACCCTGAGAAAACCATAATTCAAAAAGAGTCATGTACCAAAATGTTCATTGCAGCTCTATTTACAATAGCCCGGAGATGGAAACAACCTAAGCGCCCATCATCGGATGAATGGATAAAGAAGATGTGGCACATATATACAATGGAATATTACTCAGCCTTAAAAAGAAATGAAATTGAGCTATTTGTAATGAGATGGATAGACCTAGAGTCTGTCATACAGAGTGAAGTAAGTCAGAAAGAAAAAGACAAATACCGTATGCTAACGCATATATATGGAATTTAAGGGGAAAAAAAATGTCATGAAGAACCTAGGGGTAAGACAGGAATAAAGACGCAGACCTACTGGAGAACGGACTTGAGGATATGGGGAGGGGGAAGGGTGAGCTTTGACAGGGCGAGAGAGAGTCATGGACATATACACACTAACAAACGTAGTAAGGTAGATAGCTAGGGGGAAGCAGCCGCAAGGCACAGGGATATTAGCTCGGTGCTTTGTGACAGCCTGGAGGGGTGGGATAGGGAGAGTGGGAGGGAGGGAGACGCAAGAGGGAAGACATATGGGAACATATGTATATGTATAACTGATTCACTTTATTATAAAGCAGAAACTAACACACAATTGTAAAGCAATTATACCCCAATAAAGATGTTTAAAAAAAAAAAAAAAACGAAAACTGTTACTCCTTTAATAAACCTTCATTCGCCACAAGGGTAGTTCACACGCGCGCGGGGGCGGGGACTAGCGACACAAAACAGACTGGGGGGAGAAGGAGCACATCAGATGACCTGAGAGCGTGAGGTGAGGGGTTCAGAATGAGGCTTCAGAGGTGACATTTACACAGGAATTTTAAGGACTCGAGAGGCTAAAAGACTCTACAAGACCCAGGAAGATGAAAAGAAACTGTAAATAAAGCTAAATGCGCGAAAAAAAGGACCACCTCATCCTATTCACTTGCCTCTCGCCCCAAAGAGAACGTTTCAAGGAAAAACGACACCTTTAGTACAAAATCTGAAAGAAAATTCTACAAGAGCAGCCTTGGCTAAAACCACTGGGGAATGGCGCAGACAGCACGTAGATTCCTTTTGCCAAACAATCCCTGGGCGAGCTCCGCGCGCGCTCTCCGCGCCAGGCGACTCCAGCTCCTCGCCAAAACTTCTAGGCTGTAGCTTTGCCTGCGCGCCCACGCTCCGGGCTTCCGGACAGGCGCGATGGCGCCCGGGGGAGAAAGAGACACCCCTCTTCAGTGCGCGAAAGCAGTTATAACTATGTCGCGGCCTCCCACTAGCCACCAACCCGCACCCTCGGGAAGGCGTCAGGGAGGGTCCCGCCTCAGCGGCCGCCTCAGCGCACGTGAAGCTCTCGGGCGGAGCCAAAGCGAAGAGGCGGGAGTTTGCGGACGCGAACCCTGGCCTGGGAAGAAAAGCGACCCCTGGGCGCACGCGCACAGCGAGGGGACTGGGAGGAGCGTGTCTCCCAGAGGGCTTGCAGAGGAAAGGAGAGCGCGTGGCGCCGCGGGGCCCGCGCACGCGCCGTAGTTTCGCCCCGCCCGCGCGCGCGGCCGGCGCACCGTGTTTTCTTCAGACCCGCCCCCCTCTTCTACTTCAACTAGAGGCGAAGGACGAGAGCAGGGAAGTGTGGGGCGAGGTGGGCGGGGCGTCGCACGCGCGCGCGGCCTGCAAAAGGAGGGAGGGGGACGGAGGGAGAGATCCAAGACAACGTTACCGCGTTAACCCCCAGTCGGGAGCCGGCCTGACCCCGCCCCCTACCCTCACGCTATTGGCTGGGAGGCCCCACATGGGCGGGGCCGACCGTGGGGTTGGGGAGGGCAGGGGGCGGGGAGGAGAGGAAGGCGCTGGCGGGCAGTGATGGCGGCGGGTGATGGGGACGTGAATTTAGGCACCCTGGGGAGTGGCAGCGAGAGCAGCAGCGACGGTAGCAGCGAGAGCCCGAGCGGCGCGGGAGCGGCAGCAGAAGGGGGCGGCTGGTCGGCTGCTGCGCTGGCCCTTCTGACGGGGGGCGGGGAGATGCTGCTGAACGTGGCGCTGGTGGCGCTGGTGCTGCTGGGGGCCTACCGGCTGTGGGTGCGTTGGGGGCGGCGGGGTCTGGGGGCTGGGGCCGGGGCGGGCGAGGAGAGCCCCGCTGCCTCTCTTCCTCGTATGAAGAAGCGGGACTTCAGCTTGGAGCAGCTGCGCCAGTACGACGGGTCACGCACCCCGCGCATCCTGCTTGCGGTCAATGGGAAAGTCTTCGACGTGACCAAAGGCAGCAAGTTCTACGGCCCCGGTGAGGAGTTGGACGGGGAGGGGGAGGACCCCCTGCAGCTCAAGCGCGACCATCTTATGATGGGGAGGCCCCTGTGCAAAGGGTTAGCTTGCCATCCTTCTCGACATCTGGATCCCCGCGCCTTGTCTCCCGCACCTGAGACGGCCCGCCCCCCACACGCCTCGGCCGCGGGCCCCTCCGGCGTTTACCGCCCCGAAGTCGGGGTCCCAGTGTCGCCCCAGGAGCCAGCTCTCATCTTTCATTTTTCTCCTATCCCATTTCTCCTCGCAGCCTTTTCTTGTGCTGAATTTTTCAAAATCCTTTTAGTTGTCGCCAGTCACGCTGGCCCTCACCCTTTCCTGAGCTTTCTGATTCCTGGGATCGTTGGGGGCGGGAGAGAAGAAAGATTTCTAAAGTAGGGACCTAAAGTTTTAGGCGCTGTAATTCATAGCTTTCCTTTCTTTACTGTGTGTGTGTGTGCGCGTGTGTGTGCACGCGCCACTGAGCTTCCTTTTCCCTCTACTACTCCCCATAAGGCCACATTTAGGTACACGGAGTTCCAAGTCCCAGCCCTCTGTAAACTCCTGTCATATAAGCAACACCTCGACTCTTTTTTTTTTTTAAACGGGTTTTGGTACGAAGATGCTTTCCAAGATTAACAATATATGTGGGATGAGGCAAACCTGAATGCAGATCCTAATAAATACTGGCAAGGATCTTCGCCCAGAGTTTTGGGGGTGGAGCTCATATACCCAGCAGGCGTGCCTGTCCGGTTTCTCTCTTTTATCTTTTTTTTTTTTTTTTTTTAGTAGGAAGGCAAGTATTCAACTACTCGTTGATTATGATTTACTGTGTTTTCACTGAGGAGCAAAAACTTAAAACAGCTATAAATTCATACCCCCAGGCACCAGTGCTGCAAGTTAAAGATTTTTAAAACTTTGCTTTCAGAGAACTGTGTGTGTGTAGGGTGTTTGGTTTAGAAACCCTTCCTTTACAATGTAGTTATAGCATACATTTCAGATTATGTTAATAAACTTCAGTTCAGACTCATGGAACCTGTTGGTATACCATAAAACTGATCAACATTGTACATGCTGGTTGTGTAGTTATTCTGAGCTTTAAAAAAGTGACTACAATAAAAGTAAATAAAATTAGAGACCTAGAGTGACCTGTTATTCGAAAGAGTACATCCAAGTCTTAAAGTCAAGGGGGTTGGCAAGTCTAAAAACAAGTTGGTTTCCTCTTTAATCTGTTAGTCCATGAGATTTATTGATACTTGCAAATATATACTTAGATTTCTGTGCTTAGTGGCTGGAAGGTATTTCAGAAGTGCTTTGGTTAGTTGTTAATTAGAGGTAAGAAATTGGAGATTCTACATGTTGAACTATTTATTTCTTAGTGCCTTGTATTTTCTGTATATATTTATAGTACATTCAATCCAACCAAGTCACAGATAGCTTATTAAGTACTTGCTTCTCGTTGTATAAAAATGAAAACCAGATGTCTGCCTACTCATATCAGCTGAAATAGTTAATACTTTTTTTGTTTACTTATGAGCATGGGGGATAAGACAATAGGGCCAAAGTACAATATTTAAACGGACAGACCAAATTAAATAGTTTTTTTTTTTTTTTTAGTCAAGGATTTACACAGTATGTGTGTTCGATGATTAGAAATTGTGTACAGGTTTAGATTTTTAATACAGAGCTTAACCAAACTAAAAACTCTGCCTTTGTACCCCTATCTAAACTGACAGTGAAGCAACCAAAGTATTAGTACAAAGAAGCATATCGGTCCTCACACATTATGCCTTGCCACTATCTGAAAATAGCTAGGAGAAACAGCCTTAGACACAGTTTGGCAGGATCCAGTGGCAAATGTTCTGCAACAGAAATTTTAAAATTGAGTCATAGTTGTAATGTAGATAGCCTTTGTGTGGCTTGAGCCAGTGAGGGGGTTCCTCGTAACAACAGAGGAGTCAGCTTTAGGTTAGCTTCCACTGATTTCCAGGTCCTAATGAACAGGCTAAGAGTGATATTCAGTTATTTTATTCTAAGTACTTATCAATTAACAACCTAATAGAGATATTTGGAATATTTTATTATTGAAAGGAACCTTAAAGGTAGCCAGATCATCTTAGGGGCTGAGAATATATTTCACATTAAGAGAAGATAAAACACTTCCCAAAAGTCTTGAAGCCAAATTTCTGGCTATGAAACAGACATAAGTTCGGTTTTGGTTTTAATTTTTTATTTTCATCCTCAAATCAATTAAGCAGTTTTGTAGCAGAATAATTCAGAAGTAAAAATCCTTACCTGAGACTCTTAGTAGCTGAAAGAATGAGCTAAGGGAGCTAGAAAACCTAGTTTCTGTGCCTAACCAATATCTACTCCCATTTCTCAGTAATGGTTTTAGAGTTAGATTGTTTTGTGAGGCTTTTTCTGTGTTGAAGATATTTTTAGCCATACATTTTTAAAGTTTGGGTTGTTAAAAAATTAAATATTGGCAGTTTAATTTAGTGGAGTAAACACATATTGGCAAACAGTTGTCATTAACTACATTTGTCAATATTAAATTTAGTAACAGTTCAGGCAGTTGGCCAGCATGTGAGGAAAGTGGTCAGGTAAGAAACAATGAATGTGGGAGGAGAAAGGAACCAGATTTGTTAAGCAGCTACTACATCAAATCCATTAATTTGTCATCTCCACAATGCTTCAGTGAGATTAGTGAGTATTCTGTCTTTCAGATGGGGAGCCTGAGGTTTAGGAATTTGAGGTAAATTGGCTTGGGTCACACAGACGTGGTATTCAAATCCAGACATATTTGACCGCAAAGCCTATCTGTTCTATTTCAGGTATACTGCATTCTGGGATAAACTTAAAGAGAATCTCACTGCTGTTATTTTTTATACCCTCTCCTAGTTCCATAAGGATTTAAAGCCTCAAAGAAACACACTTCATGGCTTTATGTTGTGCTGTTTGATATGGTAGCCACAAGCCACATGTAGCTTTTTAAATTTAAATTAATTAAAATTAAATATAATTAAAAATTGAGTTCCTCAGTCACACTAGCCATATTTCAAGTGCTCAGTACCCACATGGCTACCGTACTATACAGTGCACTTTATAGAGCATTCCCGTCTTCCCATTGAGTTCTGTTCAACAGCATTGATTCTAGAGGTCAGGGTAGAAGGAGTAGGAAACTCCATTTGGGGCTTATTATCTCATTTAATTTTCAGACAGCCCTAGGAAATAAGTAATGTTCCCATTTTACAAACGTGGAAACTGAAACTCAGAGAGATTTTGCCCCAAGTCACATATCTAGTAAGTAGCCAAGCTAGAAATCAAACCCAGTCTAACAGGCTTCATAGGCTATCCCCTCCCACTGTATCACAACATAATATAATTTCACGTTTCCATAGTCATAATAGATGAGGAAGACTCCAACAGATAGTATAATTTTAAATAATTTGATGTAATATTACTGCAGTGGAATTAAAACAGTGTTTTTTATTCTTTAGAATGGCAAGAAATTATACAATTGACCTTTCTAATAGTTTATCTGCGTTTCTGATATTTAGATATATAGCTTCCCTCATTATTCCATGTATTCTTTGACATATACCAAAGCTGTATTTTCTCCAACATATCATTTAAATTCCACTGGAAAGGAAAGAAGTATATACGAAGTACCCCATGAGATGCCTAATATTTAGGAGCTGGGGGAAAGGAGCACATTTACCTTTCATGTGTCTTTCCTCCTTTTTTAACTTTATGTTCAATATGTGAGTTTTATTTGTAGTTTGAAGAATTGCAGCTGAAGCAACAGTTGAGGCATATAGACAAACCTATTCCTTCATCAACGTCCTACTGACACTACCCAGCTCTCATCCTAGCTTCTTGCTTTGAAGCCAACTGGGTCTGTGTTAGGTCTAATGCCCATACACATTCATTACCTACTATTCATTACCTGCCAATCAGATAAAGGGATCATCTAAGTCTTCTGATGAATTTTGATACTCTGCTCAAATTTATACTAGTAATTTCTACAGTACCTTCTTGTTTGGCTCTTCTGAGTTCAACATCATTCCAGTGTTTTTAATCTAAGAGGGAATTGTATTTGTATTAAATACTAACACAAAGTATAATAGGATAGCTTAAAGCATGTATAAGACCAGAAGATGTTATTCAGGTTGGAGGAAAGGAGTACATTTAGTAACATCTGGAGTTAGCCATTCAAGTTCTTTTATAATAGTTCTTTCAACAGTGTAACATAGATCACTTCTCCCCCACGTACTTGTGACAGACATCACTAAATAACTGCTGTACTCTTAGAGCCAGCATCTTGTCTCAAGATCTTTAATATAGGATTTCATCTCCACTTTTAAACTCTAAGAAGGAATTGCCTGGATTTCATTACATTGTTGCCTAGATAAGATGTTTTGAGAAATGAGAGTTCTCCGAGTCTTCAAAACATTTGCCTCCCTACCCTCATGGAGTTTATGGTCTGTTGAGGAAGACAGATGATAAACAAGCATTCAATACATGATTATAGTCTGTAATTAAATATGATGTGAAATAAATGAATAGGAAATGTAATAGAGGTTAACAAAGGACTTTATTTAGATCAGACGGTTAAGAAAGGTACCTTATTTATATTGGTTTGTCAAGAAAGTGAGGATTGATACCTAAGCAAAAACCTGAAGGAGCCAGCCTTACAAAGATTGGGTATATCAATGTTTTGAAGCTATCTAAGCACTAGATCTAGAACTGATACTGTGTTAATCGGCAGAGGAAGAAACATCCTTATCACCCTTACTGATTTTCAGATTTGACTTGAGGCTTCATTAGATTAGTGTTACCTCAGTGCTTCTTTTTCCACCCTTTTACTTTTAACCAATCTGTGTTTTTTTTTCCTTATAAATAACATATAGCTGATTTTTTCATTAAATTTAATATCAATACTGTCTTTTAACAACTTAATCAGTATATTTTTTATTCCTTCCACGTTTTCTCCCCTACTGATTTTTTTAAAATTTATTTTATTGAAGTACAGTTGATTTACAATGTTGTATTAATTTGTACTATACAGCAAAATGTTTCAGTTATACATACATATACATTCTTTTTTATATTCTTTTCCACTGTGGTTTATCACAGGGTATTGAATATAGTTCCCTGTGCTATACAGTAGGACCTTGTTTATCCGTTGTCTGTATACTAGTTTGCATCTGCTCACCCCAAACTCCCAGTCCATCCCTCCCCCACTCCACCCACCCCTTGGCAGCCACAAGTCTGCTCTTTATGGTCTGTGTGTCTGGTTCTGTTTCACATCCCCCTACTGATTTGGATGCATTCTATTTCTATTCTTCTGGTGATAAGATTCTTTTCCTTCAGTTTTTGCTATAGAATATAAGAATGTTAACCAAACATTTTTGTATGAATTAGAAAGAACTCTTTAAGACACTTCACTGCCATTTGACAGAATATTTCTTAATATTAAATATACAAAACTATCATGTATACAAATGTAAATGGTGTCCCCTGGAGTTATATGGCACATAGCCATATATTGTGGCCCTGGTTAGAAAGCATTAACTCTAATCCCTCCCACATTCCATTTTTTCTATGTTATTACTATTAGACTTATAGTTTTACTGCAGTTTTTAAAACTCTACCCCCAAATTGCTTAAATTATTAACTTTTTTTTTAATAGTCGATCTTCATTTAAATTTACCAACATAGTTACCATTTTCTTTATTCACTGTCATTTCTTTCATCTCATTCCTTTGTTCAGGGTTCAGTTTTCATTTTAGTGAGGTACATCCTATAGCTTTTTTCATTGATAGAAAAAGATTCTGTGTCTATCTGCCCTCACTCAGGAATAATAGTATAGATGTAGGATATAAAATTGTGGGTTAACTGTTTTTTTAACTCATATCCTCAATAATGGTTTTTTTAGTTTTTTGTTTTCTTTTTTTTTATTTTTTCTTTTTGGCTGCGTTGGGTCTTAGTTGCAGCACGCAGGATCTTTCGTTGTGGCGTGTGGGCTCCAGAGCACAGGCTCAGTAGCTGCAGTACACGGGGCTCTGTAGTTGTGGTGCACAGGCTCCAGAGCACGTGGGCCCTGTAGTTTGCAGCACACAGGCTTTATAGTTGAGGTGCGCAGGCTCAGTAGTGCAGCATGCGGACTCATTTGCCCCACGGCATGTGGGATCTTAATTCCCTGATCAGGGATCGAACCAGTGTCACCTGCATTGGAATGTGGATTCTTAACCACTGGACCACCAGGGAAGTCCCCTTAATTTCTTAATAATTTTAAGTAAACATACTATATCTCTTTAATCTGCTTCTGTTATCTTATTCTTGGGATACCATTTCTCTATCTGTTCTGTGTGCTCACCCCTCCATGGTAGTTTGTTTCTTCATGTAGTTATAACTTTTATTACAAAATTCAGCAATTGCTGTCTTTTTGTTTCTTGAATATTTTCTGTGATGTTCCATGAGCCTTGGGTTGTGGAAGTCTCCCTGTGGAGTGGTTAGGGGTATGCCTCAATGGAAGTTTCTGAAAAAAAAAATTTTTTTATTAGGTAATACGTGCTCAAGACAGAAAAATTTTAAAGGGTATATAGTAAAAGATAGTCTCCTTCCCACGACCCAGCCACCATGTTCCCCTCCCTAGAGGTGAGGAACCAGTCTGAGTATCTGAGTCTCGTTCCAGAGCTATTCTCTGCAAGTGAAAGCATGTGGGTATGTACACCCCTCCCATGCACTAATTGTAGCATACTATACAAACCTTTAACAATATTTTAATATATTGAGAGCCTTTCATATCAGTTTAAAGAGAACCATTTCATTCTTTTGAATGTGTGCATAAATTCTATTATATGAATATATCATAATAGTCCACTTTTTTTTTTTTTTTTTTTTTGCGGTACGCAGGCCTCTCACTGCTGTGGCCTCTCCCGCTGCGGAGCACAGGCTCCAGACGCGCAGGCTCAGCGGCCATGGCTCATGGGCCCAGCCGCTCCGTGGCATGTGGGATCCTCCCGGACCGGGGCACGAACCCGTGTCCCCCGCATCGGCAGGCGGACTCTCAACCACTGCGCCACCAGGGAAGCCCAATAGTCCACTTTTAATGAACATTTGTTTCCAATCTCTTGTTATTACATGGTACTGCTCTAAATATTCATGTATCATTTTAGACGTGAGTAAAATCATAATTTTCTATCAAATAAATTCCTAGACGTAAAATTACT